>NC_091372.1:1166651-1199151 GCF_038502225.1 Cherax quadricarinatus | reverse complement strand
TGTTAATGATTTATTTTCCAAGGATGTTTGGGTACACGGAGTAAGCATGGTTTGGGGGAGTCACGTGACGTTAGCATGGTGTGTAGAGGCTGGCGTCGGAGATGCTGTGTATTTAAGATAAGTTTGTAGTTGTACACTCATTTTGTTTATCCAACTCAAGCCATAGGCTCTCATATGGCTTACCTGTATGTTCACCCAGGCTCTGACATGGTCAGGGTGCTGTGGGAGGAGTGAGGAAATAAGAAATGAGGTGTGGAGTAGAGTGGGCCTGACGCTGACGAGGCATAGTGGTTATGGTGGCTGGATCTCCAGCCAGCTGTGGTTTGTGTACCCTCATTTGGGCGTTTAGGATTAAGGTTTTTCTGTTATGTTATGTTATGGTGACTAAATAGATATATTTTCCTAATTGGGATTTTTGCCTAACCCTCTGTTACCCAACCCCTTTAAGTACACATACCAGTTTAGCGCTTTCTGTTTTGACTGGGATAGCCCTGGGTGGCCGGTTTGGGCTAGTATGTGTGTAACTTTTACCTTTGCCCTTAGACCAGGCTCAAGCCCCCAGCTATCCCACATTTTTGCGTAACAATGGGGGACCTCTGCGAGAATCAGGAGAGCACAGGACAGGGGAAAATATCAGGCCCCCAAAAACAATGGGTGGATAGGCACATAAATCTTGTTGGTGGGACTGCGGCCGTAAAACTCTGGAGTCATCACTGAAGACCCCCAAAAGGTGGACCTCCCAGGCCGTCACCTACATGTCATTCCAAGGACCCTGGAGTCACCCCGGCGGTGATCCAAAAAGGAAAAATTGAAAAAGAGTCCTGGAGAACCAAAACACCTCGGATCAAAAGACATGACCCAAACAGTGGAGGGCATCACCGCCAGCCCCACAATTCACTAAAACGTTAGGTCCAACAGTCCCTATACCAACATAAAACAGAGGCGAGGCATTCCAGCCAACACCTAAAAAACGTAACATACCTTACCTAGGCATGGCCTTTGATGTGACTACCCCCCTAAATACACACACACTAGGGAATCCTGATACCTCCAGCTCCAGCTCAACCTGCCCTTCTCCTTTGGGTGGTCCAGGGTTCCATCTACTCGTCTACTGCAAACCACTGCAAAATAAGAGTAGATAAGTGATCTGTACACTACATCATGCACTTTAAACACAAGACAAGGTATTAGCAACCACATTCTTCGCTCCCTTCACATAATGAATCACAAGATTAAGAAGTTTGAGAAACAAGGCCCACCTTGTAAGTCTCTGATTGTGGTGCCTCATTAAGTGAAGGAAACGTAAAGGAATATGGTCACTATACACAGTTATAGGGTGAACTGATGAAGATATGTGCACCTCAAAATGTTGCACTGCCAACACTAAAGCAAGAGCCTCCTTTTCTATGGAGGTATAACTTCTTTGATGCCTGCTACTTTTTGCTGAGAAGCAGCCGAGTGGCATTACTTCTCCTGCTCTACCCTTCAACAAGACTGACCCAACCTCTATCATTTTGCAAAACCCGGGGTGGGTAACTCAGGATTACACATAAAAGATCTTGAGGGTTAATGGCATACAAAAGGTACATGCACAGAGATATTAAAGTTACAAATACGGGTGTGTCCTTGGCACACATGGTCATGGGAAACATGACCCACCCACTGTTCATTCACACAATTTGCATGTAGTTCATAAAGAGGAGACAAAACCTTATTTTTTAACTGTACCTGGCAGCAGTCAGTGCACGTTTTCAAGGTATCACCTAGTGTGAGACCAGTAAAAGACAACGTCCACCGACTCTCACTGGATACAAACACAGTCTCTAGAAATAAACACTTCACTTCCTTCAGGGAACCTATTTCACCCTAGCTTACATCATGCCAGGCCTGCTGACATTTCACAAATTCAGAAATCTCTGCCTCATGGGGTTTAACATGGCCCCATTTTTCAGCATCCCAAAACTCTTTCACTAAGGTGCACCATGGCTGAGCCAACACTTCAACCAGTCTTTCAGAAGATCCAAATCTTCCACAATCGCTTACAATTTTCCTGCTTACATTATCTTTCTCAGGGACTTTATCCATCATCATTTTGAAGTCACCACACAGTTCCATCATAGCCTTCCCAGGACCCGGCTCCAATGCCAATCCCATCTCTCCAGCTTCCAGAATGTGTAGCACCACCTCATAGTCCCACGTCATCCTGGGCGGACTGGCAGACTGGTGCACTAGTGCCATCGACCTCATCTTAGCCAAGAATTTTCTGAAACCGAGAAAAAACACCGCTGGGGAAACATCACCATCCTCACGTAGCACATGACTTAATGATTCCAGAGCGCTTCCCCACACAGTAATGAAAGGGAGGGGAATTCCCTCCTCCCAGTCCTTCTGGTACTGGGGAAAACAAACATGCATTGCCCTGAGAGACTGGGAAAACCATGGAGCTTTTCTTTGACTCCTAGGATGATATACATTGGTAAATTTAACCTCAAGTAGGCCTCTCAAAACTACATGACATTTCATAAAATATGACTTCTGGGTGATTTGTGCAAAGCCTAAGAGACAAAAATGTTTCACCAGAAATCTCAAAACCACACACACAAAATTAATCAGAAAGGGTATAGACTCTGGTAACCTGTTAGAAAAGGAATTTATTAATAAACACTGATTATTTAGCTCTCCCGTCTTAACACTGAAATGCCGTTCCTTCAGAATCTGTAAAAAAACTGACAGACACTTTAATAGTTCTGCCGCAGCCACGTAAGCACAGGTCCTCTTAAAAAGTGTCTTGCTCATTTGATCAACTCTGCAAAATAAACACTTGGTAAATTTGGGAACCACATCCTCCGCGACAGCGTTCCGGAGGTCACAACCTTCCTGGGCCTCACTCAGCTGCTGCAGAGTCAGGGGATTTTTTCCCACATCAGCCCCAAGACCACTTCTCCAACCGAGTTTCGGTTGAGCTGGTTCATCACTGCTCAGAGTCTCCTGCAGGTCAGACTCAATGAACAGGCTCCCCATGCCCAAACCATCACCACAGTGTGCAGAAGGGTCACAGGGAGGCACAGCTCCTGCCTTGTTCCCCTGTTTAGTCCGAAAGCACATTGAAAATTTTTCAGGTACCGTTGCTCCAATTGGGTCATTACCACCTTGTAAAGCAGGGTCCTGCAAAACCAAACATTCCTCACTTTTGAGGAGTCCCACAACGTTGTTGCCTAGTAGAAGGTCAACTCCTGCAAAAGGTACATCTTCTGCAATACCTACAGGTAGGTACCCAGACTGGTACGCAGACTCTACCCATAACCTGTGCACTGGAGTCCTGACAGGGACTCCAGTTATCCCTTTAAGAAAAATGTCCAATCCAGTGTAGGTGTCATCCGACACTGGCAATACACCCCTGCGAAGCAAGGTGTATGTGCTACAAGTGTCCCTCAAAGACATAACACCCGTGACCCTACCTTCATTTTGGTGTAAGGCCACAGTAGACTTACTTGAATAGACCTTCATCCGAGGGTCAAAGACAGCTGGTCTTCTTTGGATACCTTGGGGCAAGACTGCAATGCAAGCCACATCATGTGTAATCGGTGTATTTACTGGAGAAGCATCTGCCGCAGCCTGGTCCCTAAGCATCTTTCGACAATATGGCTGCAGGTGGCCCTGTTTATTGCAATATGTACAGTGATAAGGTTTAAAGGCCCCCTGCCCATTTGACCTAGGTTGGATCCCTTGGTTCTGGGGAACTGGGCTCGTCCCACCTGTTCCTTGTAGTCCTGGACCTGTGACAGCTGACTTAAAACCTCCTCGAGTGGGTACTGGTAAATTAGGGTTATAAAAACTCTTGTGGTTATTAGGCTGATAGATGGGTGGCTTAAACTTCTGAAATTTCTTATTCCTGTTGGTGGGTGGAGAAAATTTACCATTATTAGTATGTGGGGTGTGGCAACTACTACCAAATTTTTGGTTAGCTAAAAATCTGTCACCCAGCTCTAAAGCATTATTAAAATCATCAAGATCCTTCTCCTCAAGATATGCCTGAAGGTCAGAAGGAACATTTCCCAAAAGATCCTCTAACAAAATTAAGGTAATTACTCCTTCATAATTGCCTACCACCCCCTTTGAGCGACACCACCTATTTAGAAGTGACATCTTCTCCTTACCATATTCCACCAAAGACTGCCCTGACCGAAACTTTAGTCCTCTGAATTTCTGCCGGTACCTTTCCGGCAACATTTGATAAGCCAGTAAAACTACCTCTTTTAGCTTATGATAATCAGAAAAGGCAGATCCTTCTAAAGAACTAATAGCCTGTAACCCTTTATCAACTACAGTGGACCCCCGGTTAACGATATTTTTTCATTCCAGAAGTATGTTCAGGTGCCAGTACTGACCGAATTTGTTCCCATAAGGAATATTGTGAAGTAGATTAGTCAATTTCAGACCCCCAAACATACACGTACAAACGCACTTACATAAATACACTTACATAATTGGTCGCATTGGGAGGTGATCGTTATGCGGGGGTCCACTGTAATTGGGTTCTTGCTAATGTCGCCCATTCCTTTTCCGGCCAAACTTGGGATTTGGCCGTACTTTCAAATAACAGAAAAAACTGGTCTGGGTCTTTCTCTAGGAATTTGGGCACAAATTTTATGGCTTTATCCAAATGAAAAACATCTACCCTTGTGTCTGTGTCTGGGTGAGAAGCAAGCTGCCTCTCTTTAGCTCTTTCTTGAGCCCTAAGCTCCTCTAAGGCTCTCTGTTCCTGGATCTTTGTACGCTCAATCCTTAACCGTTCCTTTTCTTCTGCAACTAGGGTTAATTTCATTTGTAAAATTACTACAGGAGGGCCCCACTTATACAGCTGGTTAGGTTCCAGGCTACCGCCGTAAAGCGGAAACCGCCGTAAAGTGGAACACCCTTTTTTTCCACTTACAAATGCATACAAACACTAGATAACAAGTTTACACTAACATATATTAAGTTAGCAATAGAACCAGGCATCAAAAAACAATAAAAAAGTACAATACACACATAGTGCACTCATTACTTACCTTAAAATATTTATAGTCTTAATCTAGGGTGAGACAAGTAGTATTTATTGTAAGAAATCAAGTGTGGTACGTATGGTAATAGCCAGGCTACCTTACCAGGCCACCCCACCCACACATACTATTCTATGATATTTAAGCATCCCAGAGCGATAAAATGTATATACAGTTCACTCATTACTTACCTTAAAATATAGGGTGAGATGTGCGTGGATGTAGTGCGGATGACAAGAAACAGATGATTGCTGATGTTATGAATGAAAAGAAGTTGGATGTCCTGGCCCTAAGCGAAACAAAGCTGAAGGGGGTAGGAGAGTTTCAGTGGGGGGAAATAAATGGGATTAAATCTGGAGTATCTGAGAGAGTTAGAGCAAAGGAAGGGGTAGCAGTAATGTTAAATGATCAGTTATGGAAGGAGAAAAGAGAATATGAATGTGTAAATTCAAGAATTATGTGGATTAAAGTAAAGGTTGGATGCGAGAAGTGGGTCATAATAAGCGTGTATGCACCTGGAGAAGAGAGGAATGCAGAGGAGAGAGAGAGATTTTGGGAGATGTTAAGTGAATGTATAGGAGCCTTTGAACCAAGTGAGAGAGTAATTGTGGTAGGGGACTTGAATGCTAAAGTAGGAGAAACTTTTAGAGAGGGTGTGGTAGGTAAGTTTGGGGTGCCAGGTGTAAATGATAATGGGAGCCCTTTGATTGAACTTTGTATAGAAAGGGGTTTAGTTATAGGTAATACATATTTTAAGAAAAAGAGGATAAATAAGTATACACGATATGATGTAGGGCGAAATGACAGTAGTTTGTTGGATTATGTATTGGTAGATAAAAGACTGTTGAGTAGACTTCAGGATGTACATGTTTATAGAGGGGCCACAGATATATCAGATCACTTTCTAGTTGTAGCTACACTGAGAGTAAAAGGTAGATGGGATACAAGGAGAATAGAAGCATCAGGGAAGAGAGAGGTAAAGGTTTATAAACTAAAAGAGGAGGCAGTTAGGGTAAGATATAAACAGCTATTGGAGGATAGATGGGCTAATGAGAGCATAGGCAATGGGGTCGAAGAGGTATGGGGTAGGTTTAAAAATGTAGTGTTAGAGTGTTCAGCAGAAGTTTGTGGTTACAGGAAAGTGGGTGCAGGAGGGAAGAGGAGCGATTGGTGGAATGATGATGTAAAGAGAGTAGTAAGGGAGAAAAAGTTAGCATATGAGAAATTTTTACAAAGTAGAAGTGATGCAAGGAGGGAAGAGTATATGGAGAAAAAGAGAGAAGTTAAGAGAGTGGTGAAGCAATGTAAAAAGAGAGCAAATGAGAGAGTGGGTGAGATGTTATCAACAAATTTTGTTGAAAATAAGAAAAAGTTTTGGAGTGAGATTAACAAGTTAAGAAAGCCTAGAGAACAAATGGATTTGTCTGTTAAAAATAGGAGAGGAGAGTTATTAAATGGAGAGTTAGAGGTATTGGGAAGATGGAAGGAATATTTTGAGGAATTGTTAAATGTTGATGAAGATAGGGAAGCTGTGATTTCGTGTATAGGGCAAGGAGGAATAACATCTTGTAGGAGTGAGGAAGAGCCAGTTGTGAGTGTGGGGGAAGTTCGTGAGGCAGTAGGTAAAATGAAAGGGGGTAAGGCAGCCGGGATTGATGGGATAAAGATAGAAATGTTAAAAGCAGGTGGGGATGTAGTTTTGGAGTGGTTGGTGCAATTATTTAATAAATGTATGGAAGAGGGTAAGGTACCTAGGGATTGGCAGAGAGCATGCATAGTTCCTTTGTATAAAGGCAAAGGGGATAAAAGAGAGTGCAAAAATTATAGGGGGATAAGTCTGTTGAGTGTACCTGGTAAAGTGTATGGTAGAGTTATAATTGAAAGAATTAAGAGTAAGACGGAGAATAGGATAGCAGATGAACAAGGAGGCTTTAGGAAAGGTAGGGGGTGTGTGGACCAGGTGTTTACAGTGAAACATATAAGTGAACAGTATTTAGATAAGGCTAAAGAGGTCTTTGTGGCATTTATGGATTTGGAAAAGGCGTATGACAGGGTGGATAGGGGGGCAATGTGGCAGATGTTGCAAGTGTATGGTGTAGGAGGTAGGTTACTGAAAGCAGTGAAGAGTTTTTACGAGGATAGTGAGGCTCAAGTTAGAGTATGTAGGAAAGAGGGAAATTTTTTCCCAGTAAAAGTAGGCCTTAGACAAGGATGTGTGATGTCACCGTGGTTGTTTAATATATTTATAGATGGGGTTGTAAGAGAAGTAAATGCGAGGGTCTTGGCAAGAGGCGTGGAGTTAAAAGATAAAGAATCACACACAAAGTGGGAGTTGTCACAGCTGCTCTTTGCTGATGACACTGTGCTCTTGGGAGATTCTGAAGAGAAGTTGCAGAGATTGGTGGATGAATTTGGTAGGGTGTGCAAAAGAAGAAAATTAAAGGTGAATACAGGAAAGAGTAAGGTTATGAGGATAACAAAAAGATTAGGTGATGAAAGATTGAATATCAGATTGGAGGGAGAGAGTATGGAGGAGGTGAACGTATTCAGATATTTGGGAGTGGACGTGTCAGCGGATGGGTCTATGAAAGATGAGGTGAATCATAGAATTGATGAGGGAAAAAGAGTGAGTGGTGCACTTAGGAGTCTGTGGAGACAAAGAACTTTGTCCTTGGAGGCAAAGAGGGGAATGTATGAGAGTATAGTTTTACCAACGCTCTTATATGGGTGTGAAGCGTGGGTGATGAATGTTGCAGCGAGGAGAAGGCTGGAGGCAGTGGAGATGTCATGTCTGAGGGCAATGTGTGGTGTGAATATAATGCAGAGAATTCGTAGTTTGGAAGTTAGGAGGAGGTGTGGGATTACCAAAACTGTTGTCCAGAGGGCTGAGGAAGGGTTGTTGAGGTGGTTCGGACATGTAGAGAGAATGGAGCGAAACAGAATGACTTCAAGAGTGTATCAGTCTGTAGTGGAAGGAAGGCGGGGTAGGGGTCGGCCTAGGAAGGGTTGGAGGGAGGGGGTAAAGGAGGTTTTGTGTGCGAGGGGCTTGGACTTCCAGCAGGCATGCGTGAGCGTGTTTGATAGGAGTGAATGGAGACAAATGGTTTTTAATACTTGACGTGCTGTTGGAGTGTGAGCAAAGTAACATTTATGAAGGGATTCAGGGAAACCGGCAGGCCGGACTTGAGTCCTGGAGATGGGAAGTACAGTGCCTGCACTCTGAAGGAGGGGTGTTAATGTTGCAGTTTAAAAACTGTAGTGTAAAGCACCCTTCTGGCAAGACAGTGATGGAGTGAATGATGGTGAAAGTTTTTCTTTTTCGGGCCACCCTGCCTTGGTGGGAATCGGCCGGTGTGATAATAATAAAATATGAGTAGTATTTATTGTAAAAAATCAAGTGTGGTATGTATGGTAGTCACCCGGGCTACCATACCAGGCCAACCCACCTACACATAATATTCTATTACATTTAAGCATCCCAGAGTGATAAAATGTATATACAGTTCACTCATTACTTACCTTAAAATATTTGTAGTCTTAATATAGGGTCAGGAGTAAGTAAATGAGATAAAACGAATAAATGAGAGAGAGAAAGAATGAGTGCATGAGAGAGTACAGGCGCAGAGTTATGTAAACAAACCAGGCGAAGGTAAGTTTTGTAAACAAAGTGTACACGTCTGGTTTGTGTACAAGTTACATTGTGTACAGGTTGTCTCTACATTGATACGGTAGAATAAATAAAGAAGAACACTCCCATTCTCATGTAACATCATTTTGAGAAGAAATGATGCTCTGAGTGAAGGCAATGGAAATAAGTCACTCTGACTTTTTTGGGTTATCTTAGGTTCTCTACACATATGTTGTTATGTATGATAATCTATGTAACTGTATTTGTGTAAACCTGAATAAACTTACTTACATATATACGAAAGGAATAATTTTCTACAGTTACCCCCAGTAACACATTTTCTCTTATGTTAGATTAGAGAAAATATTATTCTTGGCGTCACTTGTACAAGTTATCTGGCTACCACATCTCATGTTTATGTTTATTTATTCTATTGTGGGGTGTATTTATCATCTTTTTATGTTATGTATCGTGTTTATTATATAATTTTGAAAAAATATCATAGATGGATTAATGAAAATGTGTATTTAACGTAATATACGACATTTAAATGAGACTCGATGATTATTATAATCATTACTAATATGACGTCTGGAGACATAAGACACTCTTACTGATTTTAATGTGTACCTGCATGCCAGCACAGTATGTAAGTTTATTTAAGTACAGGTATACATAAGTATAATTATCAGAGTATATATAAAATATGAAATAACTTTTAAAAACATTTGAAATTTTGGAGTTTCCAGACAAAATGGAGAGACTTAGTGCTTACTGAGCTCACGAAGAATGTAAACAAACAGGGTGGGGCGCGGTGACCGTATTAGAAAGTCAGGTGGGGGGAGCCGTATAGCGAGTTTTGGTCATAATTTGAAATGACCGTATTAGCAGAACGCCGTAAAGTGAAACGCCATAAAGCGGGGCCCTCCTGTACTTCCTTATCCAGGTCCCTATCATGGGGATTTGATTCAATGTCACCTTCCAAATGCATGTCATCCTCAGAGTTTTTACCAGTCTCAGCCATTTTGGGAAATAATAGCACCAAATCTTACTACCAGCCACAGAACTTACTGATATAAAATAATAAAGCACACAGCAAGGTACATATACTGAAGTAGTATATTCACAAGGAGTTGTCATGTGACTCCCTCAAATTAAACAGCATTGCACACAAAAAGAAAACCCTGGCAGAAAAAAAAAATAAGAGCTACTGCACCTGCAAAGGTAAATTATTCCCAGAAATTTAGGTGAGCATAACCCCCAAAAAATCAGCAAGATTGTACCTGCAAGGGTAAATTATGCACAAAATATCATGTATTAATAACACCCTAAAAATCAACAATATGGCACAGAAAGGTAAATGATTTATAGAGTATTAATTAATAATAACACCCTAAAACCAGCAATATTATACAGAAAGGTAAATTATGAGGTGGATATTGGAAAGCCAGTGGAACTAATTGACAAGGACAGTAATAAGTTTAGTGGAATAACAGAAAGGAGCAGGAAGGGTAAAGAGAGTGGAGGGTCATTAAAAATTTATTACACAAATAGTCGCAGTGCTAGGAATAAGATGGACGAGTTGAGACTAGTTGCTAGTGCAGGTAACATAGATATATTTGCCATTACTGAGACGTGGTTTAATTCAAAAAGTCGGGACATGCCTGCAGAATGTCACATTCAGGGTTTTAAATTATTCCAAGTAGATAGAAGTATCGGGAAGGGGGGTGGGGTGGCATTGTATGTCCGAGATCGCTTGAACTGTTGCATAAAAACGGGTATTAAGTCTGAAGTAACACATACAGAGTCTGTTTGGATAGAATTTTCAGAGGGGCATGAAAAATTAATTTTAGGTGTGATATACCGTCCCCCAAATTTAGATAGGGACCAAGGGAGACTACTATGGGAGGAAATTGTTAGGGCCACAAGGCACGATAATGTAGTAATTCTAGGAGACTTTAACTCTAGTCATATTGATTGGAATTTCTTGACTGGGAATTTAGAATCATACGATTTCTTAGAAGTAGTTCAGGATTGTTTTTTGAAGCAGTTTGTGATAGAACCTACAAGGGGAAATAACCTGCTTGACTTAGTTCTGGCAAACAATGAATCTCTTGTTAATAATTTAGAAGTTTCAGAGGAACTGGGTGCTAGCGACCACAAATCAATTACATTTAGAATTGAATGGAAGTATGATAGTAGGGATAACTCAGTAACAGTCCCAGATTTTCGCTTAGCAGATTACGATGGGCTTAGAGAACACTTATCATCTGTTGACTGGGGTAACGAAGAGAGCTATCAATATGACAGTTTTCTGAACACAATACATGCTGCTCAAAGAACGTTTATCCCTTATAAGGAAATTAGATCAAATAGAAATGACCCAAAATGGATGAATAATAGGCTGAAATATCTACTAGGGCATAAGAAAGGAATTTATAGGCGTATCAAAAGAGGCGAGGGTCATCTTATGAATCAGTATATTGACATTAAGAGGGACATTAAAAATGGGATAAGAAAAGCTAAAAGGGACTATGAAATTAAAGTTGCTAGGGATTCTAAAACTAACCCAAAAAGTTTTTTCCAGGTATATAGAACAAAAGTCAGAGATAAGATAGGTCCCCTTAAAAATAACTATGGGCATCTTACTGACAAAGAGAATGAAATGTGCTCGATTTTAAATAATTATTTTCTCTCGGTTTTTACACAGGAAGACACTAATAATATTCCGGTAATTAATTTTTATAGTAGATCAGAAGAAGATAAATTATGTAACATCACAGTCACTAGTGAAATGGTTGTGAAGCAGATAGACCGACTGAAGCAAAATAAGTCACCGGGTCCTGATGAGGTTTTTTCAAGGGTTCTTAAGGAATGCAAAATGGAAGTCTGTGAACCATTAACTAATATTTTTAATTTATCTCTTCAAACAGGTGTAGTGTCTGATATGTGGAAGATGGCTAATGTAATTCCTATTTTTAAAACAGGGGACAAGTCGTTACCGTCAAATTACCGCCCAATAAGCCTGACCTCAATTGTAGGCAAGTTGCTAGAGTCAATTATAGCTGAGGTTATAAGAAGCCATCTCGATAAGCATAGCTTGATTAATGATACTCAGCATGGATTCACAAGAGGCCGGTCTTGTATAACTAATTTATTAACTTTCTTCAGTAAAGCTTTTGAGGCTGTTGACCACGATAAAGAATTTGATATTGTTTACTTAGATTTTAGTAAGGCATTTGATAGAGTTCTGCACCAAAGACTGTTGAAGAAAGTAGCAGCTCATGGCGTTGGGGGAAGGGTGCTCTCGTGGATCGAGTCATGGCTCACAGACAGGAAGCAGAGAGTGTCCATAAATGGGGTTAAATCTGAGTGGGGATCAGTAACAAGTGGCGTTCCACAGGGATCAGTCTTGGGCCCGTTGTTGTTTATAATATATATCAATGATCTTGATGAAGGAATTGCTAGTGATATGAGCAAATTCGCCGATGACACGAAGATAGGTAGGATAATTGATTCAAACGTAGATGTTAGGGAACTTCAGGAGGATTTAGACAAACTCTACTCTTGGTCAGAAAAGTGGCAGATGCAGTTCAATGTAGATAAATGCAAGGTTCTGAAGCTCGGGAGTGTCCATAACCCTAGCACTTATAAGTTAAATAATGTAGAACTTAGCCATACAGATTGTGAAAAGGACTTGGGGGTTATGGTAAGCAGCAACCTTAAACCAAGACAGCAATGCCTAAGTGTACGTAATAAAGCAAATAGATTACTGGGATTTATATCAAGAAGTGTAAGCAACAGAAGTCCAGAGGTCATACTGCAGCTTTATACATCATTAGTAAGGCCTCACCTAGATTATGCAGCTCAATTCTGGTCTCCATACTACAGAATGGACATAAATTCCTTAGAAAACATTCAGCATAGGATGACTAAATTAATACATAGCATTAGAAATCTTCCTTATGATGAAAGATTGAAGACTCTTAAGTTACATTCACTTGTTAGACGAAGAATGAGGGGAGACCTGATCGAAGTGTATAAGTGGAAGATAGGTATTAATAAAGGGGATATTAACAAGGTCTTGAGGATATCTCTCCAAGAGAGAACCCGCAGTAATGGATTTAAATTAAATAAGTTTAGATTTAGAAAGGACATAGGAAAGTATTGGTTTGGAAATAGGGTAGTTGATGAGTGGAACAGTCTACCTAGTTGGGTTATTGAGGCTAGGACTTTGGGTAGTTTCAAATTTAGGTTGGATAAGTACATGAGTGGGAGGGGTTGGATTTGAGTGGGACTTGCACATCGGAGCTTGTTTCTTGGGTGGCATTGAAAATTGGGTTGGTCAAATGTTTGTTAGTGGGATGAATTGTAAAGGACCTGCCTAGTATGGGCCAACAGGCCTGCTGCAGTGTTCCTCCTTTCTTATGTTCTTATGTTCTTATTATTCACAGGGTATTAATTAATAATAACACCCTAAAAACCAGCAATGTTGCACACAAAAGTAAATTATTCACAGGGTATTAATTAATAATAACACCCTAAAAACCAGCAATGTTGCACACACAAGTAAATTATTATTTTAGTGTGAGTGTTATAGTGAATGCTTCCTCTGACCAATCCAGTAAAGAATAATTATTGACTTTCCAGGTTGCAAACTTGAATTACCACATAAAATTTGATAATTCTCCCATATACAGGCCCCCATGTTATGCAAAAATGTGGGATAGCTGGGGGCTTGAGCCTGGTCTAAAGGCAAAGGTAAAAGTTACACACATACTAGCCCAAACCGGCCACCCAGGGCTATCCCAGTCAAAACAGAAAGCGCTAAACTGCTATGTGTACTTAAAGGGGTTGGGTAACAGAGGGTTAGGCAAAAATCCCAATTAGGAAAATATATCTATTTAGTCACCATAACATAACATAACAGAAAAACCTTAATCCTAAACGCCCAAATGAGGGTACACAAACCACAGCTGGCTGGAGATCCAGCCACCATAACCACTATGCCTCGTCAGCGTCAGGCCCACTCTACTCCACACCTCATTTCTTATTTCCTCACTCCTCCCACAGCACCCTGACCATGTCAGAGCCTGGGTGAACATACAGGTAAGCCATATGAGAGCCTATGGCTTGAGTTGGATAAACAAAATGAGTGTACAACTACAAACTTATCTTAAATACACAGCATCTCCGACGCCAGCCTCTACACACCATGCTAACGTCACGTGACTCCCCCAAACCACGCTTACTCCGCGTACCCAAACATCCTTGGAAAATAAATCATTAACAGAATTTCTTTATAATTACAGTTAGAGTACTTTACAGTACCCCCAAATGCACATTATCAATTATAAAATTATTCTGTACAACTATAATGTTCATACTATTATGGCACAATTCTCCACTATATGTACATTACGATGTCATGCAGAACCCTGCATAACAGACACAATAAGTGTCAGGGTTCCAAGACTGTTCAACTGCCTCCTAGCATACATAAAGGGGATTACCAATAGACCCCTGGCTGTCTTCAAGAAGGCACTGGACAGGCACCTAAAGTCAGTACCTGACGAGCCGGGCTGTGGCTCATATGTCATTTTGCGTGCGGCCAGCAGTAACAGCCTGGTTGATCAGACCCTGATCCACCACGTGGTCTGGTCTCAGACTGGGCTGTGGGGGCATTGACTCCCAAAACCCCCTACAGGTATTAATAGCCTGATTACTTAATACCAGACTGTGCAGGTAGTGGACTGAAGATAGGCCCTCAGTCATTCTTTATGCTAAATGACCCCCACAGGTTTTTAGCTTCATTAAATTGTGTCAAAGATTTGTGCACTCTGGTTTGGTTTGCACAAGAGCAAGAAATCTGCCACTTGCAGTGGAATTCAATAATCTGTAAAAGACGTAAGGTCTTGAGGACAAATGTATTCTGTATATTGAAATTGATGTCAGTGTAAGCTGTTAAGTGCTGCTGCTGCTGCTGCTGCTGCTGCTGCTGCTGCTGCTGCTGCTGCTGCTGCTGCTGCTGCTGCAAAATGATTACTCTCTCCTAGCATTGCTTTCATGGTCTATGTAGTCCTACCATTACTAACTTTAATTCAGTTGTGCTAATTTTTGTTAGACTTTGTGTATTTTTTTTCCTTTGAATGAAATTACTTTAAAAGAGCTTATGCCCCCAATTTAATTAAAAACTTAAATGGTGCCTGAAATTACTCTGTTGATATATTTAGAGAATAAGATAAGATTTCGTTCGGATTTTTAACCCCGGAGGGTTAGCCACCCAGGATAACCCAAGAAAGTCAGTGCGTCATCGAGGACTGTCTAACTTATTTCCATTGGGGTCCTTAATCTTGTCCCCCAGGATGCGACCCACACCAGTCGACTAACACCCAGGTACCTATTTGCTGCTAGGTGAACAGGACAACGGGTGTAAGGAAACGTGTCAAATGTTTCCACCCGCCGGGAATCGAACCCGGGCCCTCCGTGTGTGAAGCGGGAGCTTTAGCCACCAGGCCACTCTTCTCCATGGGGAAGTGGAACAGAATTCTTCATCCGTAAGCCATGCGTGTCGTAAGAGGCGACTAAAATGCCGGGAGTAAGGGGCTAGCAACCCCTTCTCCTGTATATATTACTAAATTTGAAAGGAGAAACTTTCGTTTTTCCTTTTGGGCCACCCCACCTCAGTGGGATACGGCTGGTACGTTGAAAGAAGAAAATATATATACTGTACTCTTCAGTTCTCCCTTTTTCTCTAGTCTTAGGTCTCTCTCATTTTTCAGAGATAAATTATTTTATAAAGCATTGCTAGAATAGCTTCATATTTGTTTATATAATTTTTTGTTTTCCAGATAAATCAAGTTGCTAAGGAGCACAAGATGAACTTGATATTTGCAGTCACCGCTGAGCAGTCATCTGTCTACTCCCGTCTTTCTCAAATGATCGAGGGCTCTAGTCAGGGTGAATTGACGGCAAATTCTTCTAATGTTGTAGAACTTGTCAAGGGAGAATATAATGTAAGTTAGTTTTCACGTAGGGAAACTAGAAACTAGTAGATGCAGTGTGTGAGAGCTCAACATTGTAGGTGTAAAAACCAGTGATGACTTCCACTAACATATTTCTCTCGATTCAGTACTTCAAGTTTGTAATAATGACTAGTAAAATTGCATTGTTTCTTCATTAATATTGCACCTAGACTGGCTGACCCTAAGGAGAAATATTCACCATCACGTATTTCTCAGTTTGTCTTTGCAGAAGTGCACAATCGTCTCACTTCCAATGATCCACTGAGCAATAACATCCTCACATGGATTTGCTTTATTACCACATCAGCCATTTCCCACCTAGGTAGGCTGACTTAGAGGAAATCTCCATCATTCACTCAGTAGCTGTCTTGCCAGGAGCATGCAGATGTAATGATCCAAATGATTATGCAAACTACAGAGTGGAGGCACTAAACTATGTACCACCAGAACTAAAAGGGGTAGGGGTCATCCTAGGAAAGGTTGAAGGGAGGGGGTAAAGGAGGTTTTGTGTGCGAGGGGCTTGGACCTCTAGCAAGTGTGCATGAGTGAGTGGAAACGAATGGTTTTTATGACTTGACGTGATGTTAGAGTGTGAGCAAAGTAACATTTATGAAGGAATTCAAGAAAACCAGGTAGCCAGACTTGAGTCCTGGAGGTGGGAAGTACAGTGCCTGCACTCTGAAGAAAGGGTGTTGATATGTTGCTGTTTTTCTTTTTTAACTGCAGTGTACACACGCCTCTGGCAAGACTGTGATGGAGTGAAGGATGATGAAAGTGTTTCTTCTTTTCCGTTTTTTCCTGGCTTGGTGGGAAATGGCCAGTGTGTTAATAAAAAAATAAACTAAAGATGTATATTTGTGAAAAAAAATTTCCTTCTCATTTCTTGTAGAAAATCACCAGTAAAGTAGAGTTGAAGGATAATGCTACTGCACCAGTCTTTATTCGCTACTTCTCCAAATGTAAAGGAAGCACTGAGAAGGAGACTTCGGTATGTCAGGGTCTACGTGTTGGTGATCAAGTGGAATTTCGTGCTGAAGTAACGGTGCGTATCATCTTTGCTTCAATTGTTGGAAAAAAAAAATTAAGAAATGTAAAGCTACTAAGATGCTTTACTGTACAATAAAGACAGTTCTGAAATGAGCATGTAATATAAGAGTTATTTAATTTCTGTGTCTGTAATTCTGAAAATTTAGTACAAAATATAAGTATTTTATTCAAGTAATAAATTCTGATGCAGAAACTTTTTTTTTTTTTTTACTATTTACAACAGGTGGAAAAGTGTCCCGCAAACAGTGATGACTGGCGGCAGGTGATTGGCATCTATCCTGTTGGTCTACGTGAGAACCTAACCATTGATCTGGAGATGCTGTGTGACTGCCAGTGTGAGCGCCCTGGAAATGAGGTCAGAATAAGTACTTTCCTAGTTGTACTCACCTTTTTGTGGTTGCTGGGGTTGATACTCTGATTTGGCCCTGCCTCTAACTTATTTCAGATTCATTCCCTCATAGTTGTTGTTCCCTAAATTACCTAAAATACTTATTGTTATCACACTTTTAATTGAAACCACTGCCACAATTGTAATTTTTTATGAAAAATTAAGCCTTTCTCATATTTCTGGTATTAATCCTTAACACTTTTTTCAATCCTTTATATGTGTATTTTAGCTAAAATAACATTTTCTCTAGTCCAACATAAGAGAAAATGTGTTACTGGGGGATAACTGTAGAAAATTATTCCTTTCGTATGTAAGTAAGTTTATTCAGGTATACACAAATACATTTTTTTTTTTTTTTTTTTCAACAAGTCGGCCGTCTCCCACCGAGGCAGGGTGACCCAAAAAAAAAAAGAAAGAAAATCCCCAAAAAGAAAATACTTTCATCATCATTCAACACTTTCACCACACTCACACATTATCACTGCTTTTGCAGAGGTGCTCAGAATACAACAGTTTAGAAGCATATATGTATAGAGATACACAACATATCCCTCCAAACTGCCAATATCCCAAACCCCTCCTTTAAAGTGCAGGCATTGTACTTCCCATTTCCAGGACTCAAGTCCGACTATATGAAAATAACCGGTTTCCCTGAATCCCTTCACTAAATATTACCCTGCTCACACTCCAACAGATCGTCAGGTCCCAAGTATCATTCGTCTCCATTCACTCCTATCTAACACGCTCACGCACGCTTGCTGGAAGTCCAAGCCCCTCACCCACAAAACCTCCTTTACCCCCTCTTTCCAACCCTTTCGAGGACGACCCCTACCCCTCTTTCCTTCCCCTATAGATTTATATGCTTTCCATGTCATTCTACTTTGATCCATTCTCTCTAAATGACCAAACCACCTCAACAACCCCTCTTCTGCCCTCTGACTAATGCTTTTATTAACTCCACACCTTCTCCTAATTTCCACACTCCGAATTTTCTGCATAATATTTACACCACACATTGCCCTTAGACAGGACATCTCCACTGCCTCCAACCGTCTCCTCGCTGCTGCATTTACCACCCAAGCTTCACATCCATATAAGAGTGTTGGTACTACTATACTTTCATACATTCCCTTCTTTGCCTCCATAGATAACGTTTTTTGACTCCACATATACCTCAACGCACCACTCACCTTTTTTCCCTCATCAATTCTATGATTAACCTCATCCTTCATAAATCCATCCGCCGACACGTCAACTCCCAAGTATCTGAAAACATTCACTTCTTCCATACTCCTCCTCCCCAATTTGATATCCAATTTTTCTTTATCTAAATCATTTGATACCCTCATCACCTTACTCTTTTCTATGTTCACTTTCAACTTTCTACCTTTACACACATTCTCAAACTCATCCACTAACCTTTGTAATTTTTCTTTAGAATCTCCCATAAGCACAGTATCATCAGCAAAAAGTAACTGTGTCAATTCCCATTTTGAATTTGATTCCCCATAATTTAATCCCACCCCTCTCCCGAACACCCTAGCATGTACATGTACATGTACGTAGATTATCACACATAACAGCATATGTGTAAAGTACCTAGGATAACCCAAAAAAATTCAGTGACTTGTTTCCATGGCCTTCACTCAGTGTCATTTCTTCTAAAAATGGTGTTACATGAGAATGGGAGTGTTCCTCTTAATTAATTCTACCGTATCAATGTAGAGACAACTTGTACACAATGTAACTTGTACACAAACCAGATGTGTATGCCTGGCTTGTTTACAAAACATGCATTCGCCTGGTTTGTTTAAATAACTCTGTGCCTGTCCTCTCTCATGTACTCATTCTCTCTCTCTCTCTCTCTCTCATTTATTTGTTTTAACTAGTTTACTCGACCCTGACCCTACAAGTATTTTACAAGTATTTTAAGGTAAGTAATGAGTGAACTGTATATGCATTTTATCGCTCTGGGACACTTAAATATCATAGAATATTATGTGTAGGTGGGGTGGCCTGGTATGGTAGCCTGGCTGACTACCATACATACCACACTTCATTTCTTAGAATAAATACTACTCATCTCACCCTAGATTAAGACAACAAGTATTTTAAGGTAAGTAATAAGTGAACTGTATATGCATTCTATTGCTCTGGGATGCTTAACCCTTTCAGGGTCGACAGGCTCTCTCCCAGACTTGTTCTCAGGGTCGACAAATTTTCAAAAAAAAAAAAAATGTTTCTTATGAAAAGATAGAGAATCTTTTCCCGGTCATAATGACACCAAAAGTATGAAATTTGATGGAAAACTTAGGGAATTATGCTCTCGCAAAGTTACCGGTCTAGATGATGATTACGCATTGGCGATTTTGCCCACATTGAGCCCTATTTTCGGCCAATTCCAGTGTACTGGTTGACAAAAATCATAACTATTTCTCTAGAATTCCATTTTTTCATTAGAATGAGTACAAGAAACCACCCATTTACCGATTTCAACTATCCGATAAAGTGGTCAGAATTTAGCAATTTTGCCAATTTCACACAAATTTCAAAAGATGCCAATTTCCAAATAGGGTCCAGAATAAACAAGAAAGACATTCCTGGCACTAAAATAACATTTCCTCTGTTCATTAGTCACGTCCCCACGCCCCTCTTGCATTCTTTTGCTTTCCACTTTGAATTTTTATTCTCGCAAAAAATAGATTTACTGTTATGCAGACTACTGCATTAGTGTAGAAATGGTATGAATAATATCAGTGCACTTGTGAAAGAATATTAGACTCACCAGTTGACATGTATTGGACGTGTAGCATGATTTGTTTACTTTTGAACTTTGGCAAAAATCGAAGATTTCTGCTAATTTGAGCTCAATTTCAAGGTACTTTTCATTGTAAAACCAATCAAAATCGTCTCAATTTCTGTAATTTGTCTTTCATTCTATAAAATGAGACCAGGAAAACTAGAATACCATCATAAATACCATACGAAAATACAGTGCAAAGTTGCTGTTTTAAACCAAAAACACTGTCAAAGATTTTTTTTTCTCATTATGCACTGTGTGCAGCAGGATTTTTTTTATACTGCGCACACTGGCCAAATAGACCCATTCTTTCATATGTAGGCCTACCAGCTTTCTCTCACTAGATTTGAGGGCGCTAGTATTTAGGCGTACTAGTATGTCAAAAACCCTGGTGCGTAAGCCGTACTAGTATGTCAGAAACCCTGAAAGGGTTGAATGTCATAGAATATTATGTGTAGGTAGGGTGGCCTGGTATGGTAGCCTGACTGACTACTGTACATCCCACACTTGATTTCTTACAATAAATACTACTCATCTTGCCCTAGATAAAGACTACAAATATTTTAAGGTAAGTAATGAGTGCACTATATGTGTATTTTAATTTTTTATTGTTTTTTAATGCCTAGTTCTATTGCTAACTTAATATATGTTAGTGTAAACTTGTTATCTAGTTTATAAGTGGAAAAAAAAGGGTGTTCCACTTTACAACGGTAGCCTGGAACCTAACCTGCCGTATAAGTGGGGCCCTACTGTATATGCTTTCCAGGGTTCATTATCTAGTTACTGTATATGTGTATAGATATGTGCTTTCTAGGGTTCATTATCTAGTTACTGTATTTGTTTATAGATACAGTGGACCCCTGGATTATGTAATTATCTGTTCCAGAGCAAGTGACTTGTCCCGAATCTGACTTATTCCGAATTAATTTTTCCCCTAAGAAATAATGGAAATCCAAATAATCCGTTTCAGACACCCAAAAGTATTTAAAAAAATGTTTTCTACATGTAATATACATTTACCTACAAAGAAAACAATGATACATGAAGAATAAAACAATAACAACATTACACTTACCTTTATTGAAGACATAGTGATGTATGGAAGACGGGAGGAGGGAAGAGGATGGAGGAGCTTACAATTGTTTGGAAGGGGAATCACCTTCCATAAAGACTTCAGGTAGCAAATCCTTATCCTGGGTTACTTCCCTTCTTTGTTTTTTAATGCCACTAGGACCAGCTTAAGAGTCACTGGACCTCTGTCACTCATAAAGTGTTCCAGAAAGGCCTGTTTCTGGCTTACGTTAGGAGTTATTGTGTTGGGAGGCAGGACAAGATAGTCCTTCAATTTGACACTGTCATCTCTGTGGGTTATTTATCTAGCACAGTTCATCTAATATGACATAATAAACAATATTAATAACATAGAAACATGATATATACTCTAGAATGAAAAAAATATTGCATTAAGAATGTCGCGAGTGGTGGTGTGTTGTTGGATGTATAAGGGCCACTGAAAGATAAGCCTTACATGGCGGTGGTGAAGGCGGCAGCAGAGGCTGTGGTGTTGGTCAGTAGCCATATATACCTCCAACAACAATGGAGGAGTCGGTTTCGTGCTGTCCTTTTTCTATCGATTAATCGCTTAACTTACTTTCTACAAGGTTAGTGCTACACTTTATCGATGGCTGGCGCTATAGCCGTTATCAGCTCCTGCTGCTTTATTATCGTACATATTACAGAATCACTGAAAAAGGCACATTCTCCCCTCTCCTCAGCCCTTTACCAAAGGGTTGGCTGGCACTAGAAGCTTTCTTTGGGCCCATGGTGGCTTACTTAGCAGTTGCAAGCACTAAATGAAATGGAATATTACAAAATGTATTGTATGAACGCGTGGGATCGTCCTCACTGGCCGTACATGGAGTGTCAGGGCCACTCGGCGTGTGGGCACATTCCAGACGAATGACTTATATCGAGTTCAGTGACATTCACCGAGCCAACATTTTTACGAAAAAATGTTACTTATTTCGATGACAACTTAATCCAGGGGTCCACTATATATGCTTTCCAGGGTTCATTATCTAATACAGCCTCTCCTCACTTAGCGATGTACTCCTTTACCGACCCCTCAGACTTACGATGGGCTCTCTGACTAGTATGCATACCTAAATAATGTATGTTAAAGCTGATTTCCTCTATTCTGTTTACTACAATATACAGTACACTATAAACATTGAAAACTATACTAAAAATATTATAAATGGTGCTAAGGTGACACTAAACAGTATCAAAGATGGTTGACACAAACCCACTAACATTATAGTATGCTCCTCACTTATCAACGAATTTGTTTACCAACGTGGTCTTAGGAACTGAACTCTGTCGTTAAGTGAGAAGAGGCTGTAACTGTATTTGCTTGTAAATATAATATATGCTTTCCAAGGTTTATTATCTAGTTACTGTATCTGTTTATAAAAATAATTATGTTTTGCAGGGTTACATAGAAGGAGCTGAGCTTTGCAACTTCCATGGCACATACCAGTGTGGTGTGTGCAAATGTAATTCTGGATACCTAGGTCGCACCTGTGAGTGTGGTACCAACACACCCTGGGGAACAGGAAACTTCGATGACACAAGCTGTCGAGAATCTAATAGCTCTGCTATCTGCAGTGGTCGTGGCACCTGCACGTGTGGAGAGTGCAAGTGTAACGAGAGGGATGAGGCAAATGAGGTACGAATACCAATTCATAATTGTTGCTTGTTTAGTCCTGCTACTTTAGCGAGAAAATAGAAATTTTTTTCAACTGTCCTTTGTGAGTACCAAAAACCAGTTGATAATTGTTGCTTGCTTAGGGATGGTATCACATGCGCAGCATGCAAGCGAGAAAAAAAATAAAAAAAAGTTATGGAAATTGAGTTAATCATATAGAAAAATAGCTTAACTCACTGGTAACACAGTGGTACAAGAATCAGTGTTCTATGATGTCCCTACATGGAATTATAGTCATTTATATCATGTATGGTGATGCAGCTGGTAGTAAGATGGCTGCTCACATCCCTTAAATTTTTTAGTTTTTTTTTTCTATTGTATTCTTTCTAATATATTAAGTGACGATTTGTCATCATAAGAGTGGGCAGAGCTAATATGTAGTCTGGCAGCCAATCAGGAACCTTCTGGGAACATTAGCTTACGTCATTGGAATTCCTGGCTCTTGCAAGGCAGGAGAATAGACAGCAACCACCCAGAGGGTAGCAATGATGTTGAAGGATAAGTTATGGCAGGAAAAGAGGGCCTATAAATGTATTAATTCAAGGATTATGTGAAGTAAAATAAAGGTTGGATGTGAAAAGTGGGTTATAGTAAGCTTATATGCACCTGGATCAAAGTTGAATGACATGGAGAGCGTATAAATCTGTAGGGGAAGGAAGGCGGGGTAGGGGTCATCCTCGAAAAGGTTGGAAGGAAGGGGTAAGGGAGGTTTGTGGGTGAGGGGCTTGGACTTCCAGCAGGCGTACATGAGCGTGTTCGATAGGAGTGAATGGAGACGAATGGTATTTGAGACTTGACAATCTGTTGGAGTGTGAGCAGGGTAATATTTAGTGAAGGGATTCAGGGAAACCGGTTATTTTTATATAGCCGGACTTGAGTCCTGGAAATGGGAAGTACAATGCCTGCACTCTAAAGGAGGAGTTCGGGATATTAGCAGTTTGGAGGGATATGTTGTGTATCTTTATACGTATATGCTTCTGAAATGTTGTGTTCTGAGCACCTCTGCAAAAACAGTGATTATGTGTGAGGTGAGGTGAAATCGTTGAATGATGATGAAAGTATTTTCTTTTTTGGGTCGCCCTGCCTTGGTAGGAGACGGCCGACTTGTTAAAAAAAAAAAACGCTAATATCAACTCTATAGCATATTTACCTATCAGAATTGATCTAATGTGACATAATAAACATTATAAATAATATGGAAACATGATATATACTCTAGAATGAATAAAATAGGCGATAATATGACGAGTGTCCAGGACCAGTCCCGCATATAAAATAATTACTCCTCCCTATAACGTGTTCTTTGGTTGTGGGTAAGAGAAAATGGAGTTTTAGCGAGGCTAACTGCACTAGATCATCGGTTTCATATGGAAAACACTGAAAGAAAAGCGATTTTCTCGGGAAAAAAAAAAATTCCCAGGACGGGAGGCCAGCCTGCGTTCCAGGAAAATATCTCAAAAGTAACTTATTGACTTTTCACTATGGTGAGCATTTACTATTTGATTAAATGAAATAATATTCACAGGAATCATAAAAGAATGATTGTTCTTAATTTTGAAGATGGACTTTTGGAAATATTCCAAATATTTTGGGATTTGTGTGGGAGTAAAGGGCAGATATTTTGCAACAGTCAAACAACTTACCAACTTTACGTATTAGGATTGTTCTCTCAGTAGCAAGTCCCC
This sequence comes from Cherax quadricarinatus, assembly GCF_038502225.1. Lineage (NCBI taxonomy): Eukaryota > Metazoa > Arthropoda > Malacostraca > Decapoda > Parastacidae > Cherax > Cherax quadricarinatus. Next base: position 1,174,769 of record NC_091372.1, on the reverse strand, counting down.
AAACAACCATACGTAGTGCCATAAATAGGCCTGGCTTGCTGCCAAATGTCATTTTTCAGTAAATCTTTTTTTTTTTTCACTTGTTTTTGGGCAATCTTATTGAAAATATTTTACAATAAAGACAGTGAACACTTCATGTACACCAAAAATGAAAGAAATCGGACGAGAGAAAAAAGTAAGTTGTACAACCGCCCCTTAGTCCTGCTATTTTAGTAAAATTTTGTTTGAATTTTCAGTAGAAATTTTTTTTCAACCGGTTTATGTGAGGTACAAACACCAGTTCATTATTGTTGCTTGCTTTGTACTGCAACTTTAGTAAAGGTAGTTTTGTGTGTAAAGGGGCTTAGACTTCCAGAAAGTACGTGTGAACTTGTTAGATAGGAGCAAGTAGAGGCAAGTGGTTTTTATGACTTCCATGGGGAAGTGGAACAGAATTCTTCCTCCGTAAGCCATGCGTGTTGTAAGAGGCAACTAAAATGCCGAGAGCAAGGGGCTAGTAACCCCTTCTCCCGTATAAATTACTAAATTTAAAAAGAGAAACTTTTGTTTTTCTTTTTGGGCCACCCTGCCTCGGTGGGATACGGCTGGTTTGTTGAAAGAAGTTGAAAGAATGTGCTGTTGGAGTGTGAGCAAGGTAACATTTATGAAGGGATTCAGGGAAACCGGTTAACCAGACCCGAGTCCTGGAGGACTCTGAAGGAGGGATGGAGATACAGTGGACCCTCAGTTAACGATATTAATCTGTTCTAGAGAGCTTGTCCTTAACCGATTTTATCATTATCCGAATTAATTTTTCCCATGAGAATTAATGGAAATCCAATTAATCCGTTCCAGACACCCAAAAGTATTAAAAAAAAAATAATTTTTTCACATGAAATATACATTTTCCTACACGGAAAACAGAGACATGCAGAATAAACATTTATTAATGTACATAAATAATTCAAAAAAATGACACTAACCTTTATTGAAGAGTTATTGATGAGTGATGAGACAAGAGGAGGGGAGAGGATGAAGGTGTATTATTGTTTGGAAAGGAAATTTCCTTCCATAAGGACTTTAGGTAGCAAGTCCTTTTCCAGGGTTACCTCCCTTCTTTGCTTTTTAATGCCACTAGGACCAGCTTGAGTCACTGGACCCCTATCCCACCAAAAATCTTTCCATAGAGCTCTGTTTCTGGCATGTCTTTAAGATTTTCCTAAAATGGGACACAACATTGTCCTTGTAAAAGTCACCAGCACGGCTTGCAACAGCTGTGTGAGGGTGATGTTCATCCATAAAGGCTTGCACCTTTGTCCACATTGTACAAATGTCCTTAATCGTTGAAGAAGGCAACTTCCTCCATCTCTCTTCCCCCTCCTCTGATGCAGTTTCCTCAGCTGTGGTCTGTTGCTATTACAGATGCTCTTGCAGCTCATCAGTGGTTAGCTCTTCATCGTCGTCCTCCTCCAACTCTTCCACATCCTCGCCACTAACCTCCAACCCCATGGACTTTCTCAGTGACTGGTATAGGCTCCTCAGGGTCAGCCCCAAACCCTTCAGACTCCCTCTTGTACACATTCTGGCCACAATTTTCTCCAAGCAGAGTTCAAAGTCCTGCAAGTCACCCCCCCTCCCAAGCCTTACCTATAAGGTTTATGCAACTGAGGATACTGAAGTGATCTTTCCAGAACTCTCTTAGGGTCAATTCAGTGTCTGAAGTCACTTCAAAGCACTTTCGAAACACTGCTTTGGTGTACAGTTTTATGAAATTTGAAATGACCTGCTGGTCCATGGGCTGGAGGAGAGGAGTGGTGTTAGGGGGCAAAAATTTCACTTTGATGAAACTAAACTCCCCCACAATTTGCTCTTGCAAGTCTGGAGGATGAGCAGGAGCATTTTCCATTAACAGGGGGCACTTGAGTTCCAGTTTATTTTCCAGGAGGTATTTTTTCACACTGGGGCCAAACACTTGATAGAACCAATCGAGGAACATGTCCCTGGTGACCCGTGCCTTACTGTTTGCCCTCCACATCACACACAAATTAGGCTTGACGACACTTTCTTGAAAACACTGGGAGTTTCAGAGTGTAGGCGTGGTTTTGGTGAAAGTATTGTATTTGCCATGGTGTACTCGAAGTATCTGTTGCTTTCCCAGACAATGATTTCCATCAGGGGTTCGTCAAAGAATAACCCGAAACATTCTAGTTCAGTGGCATTGTTCCCATTGGCATTGTTCCATCAAAGTGATGGGGATCGGGAACAAAATTGTCAACTTCCTGCCAATCCCAGGTGAGGTCTGCTGGTGGGTACTCGATATTGAAAGGTGGTTGTGGTTGTGAAGGCTGGTGTGGTGGGCGGGTGGGGGATGGTGGCCTTTCTTGTAGCTCAGCTGAGGCAGTGGCATGGGTGGCAGCATGGTCCACTGCTGGTGCCTCATGGCTGGCACCACCACTACCACCACCAGATGCATGCACATTTTCCATCCCAACTGCAACACTATCATCATCATTTTCACTATCTGTTCCTGTTGTACAGCCACAGGATGTCCTCTGAGATGTACTCCTTCCCCTTGGAATAGCATATGGCACATTACCAGAGTGCATATACCGTTGTATATACCGACACTTCACTGGAGAATGTTCTACTTCACTATCGCTACTGGAACTGTTTTCAAGAGCTTGTAGTTCATATTCACTATCATCACCATTGCTCACATCTGAGTCCTGGATATGGGAAAATACGAGTTTCCTCTTTCGTTCTGGTACAACTGAACGTGAACAAGACAGCCCAGCACCAGAGGCGGAAGGTTGAGGGGTCATCTGGATTTTCCTCACTATTACCGGTATTATGGTCATTAGTTTCGGTCACAACCTCATCAAAACCATGAAACTCATCTTCACTGGCACTTGCATCTGTATTACAACTCACTGGGAAACAAGTGTCCCAGTTTGCCGAGGAATGAGGAGTTTCTTACCGGTAGGCATGGTGAACAACGTGTACTAAAATGGCATTCCCACAATGCACCACTGGGCCCTCGATTTTTTCCCTACCGTGCACACTGACCACGCAGACCCATTCTCTCACATCTAGGCCTACCAGCCTTTTCCCGCTTGATTTGAAGGCGCTAGAATTTATGCTTACTAGTACTTCAATAACCCTGGCACGTAAGCCATACTAGTACGTCGAAAACCCTGAAAGGGCTAACTGAGGGTCCACAGTATGTTGCAGTTTTTGAACTGTAGTTTTGACATGCCTTTGGCAAGACAGTAATGGAGTGTGTGATGATGGAAGTGTTTCTTCTTTTTTGGGTTATCTTGCCTCAATGGGAAATGGCTAATGTGTTGTTTATGTTCAGATTTTCAATTGAAGAATTTTGTCAACTATCCTTTGTGTTGATTAAAGAGGCCTACAATTGTGACATTTTAATGCATTTAGTGATGTTTCAGTATAAGTAAATAAATCAGCTTATGTTATACATAATTTATTACACAAGTTTAATGACTAGATGAAGTTTGTAGTTTAACAATTTGTTTTTTAACACCAGCCATCTCCCACTGAGGTTCAGGTGTTGGGAAAACTAATTAGAAAATTGTTCTCAACTTCCCATTTCTTAAAATATTGCAAAAGTTTTTTAACCCTTTGAGGGTCGACAGGCCCTCTCCGAAACTCGTTCTCAGGGTCGGCCAAATTTAAAAAAAAAAAAAATTATTTTTTCTTATGAAAAGATAGAGAATCTTTTCCTGATCATAAAGACACCAAAAGTTTGAAATTTGATAGAAAACTTACGGAATTATGCTCTCACAAAGTTAGCGGTCTCGGCGATGTTTACGCATCGGCGATTTTGCCCACTGTGAGCCCCAGGCCAATTTCACTGTACTAGTCGACACATGAATATTTCGCTAGAACTCCATTTTTTCTATCGAATGGGTGCAAGAAACCACTCATTTATGAAATTCAACTATCCAGTACAGTGGTCAGAATTTAGCAATTTTGCCAATTTCACACAAATTTCAAAAGATGCCAATTTCGGAATAGGGTCCAGAATAAACAAGAAAGACATTCCTGGCACTAAAATGACATTTCCTCTAGTCATTATTCACGTCTCAAGGCCCCTCTTATATTCTTTTGCTTTCCACTTTGAATTTTTATTTTCACAAAAAATATAAGATTTACTGTTATGCAGACTACTGCATTAGTGTAAAAAATGGTATAAATATTATTGGTGCACTTGTGAAAGAATATTAGACTCACCAGTTGACGTGTATTGCACGCTTGGCACGATTTGTTTACTTTTGAAGTTTGGTAAAAATCGAACATTTCTGCTACTTTGAGCTCAATTTCAAGGCACCTTTCATTGTAAAACCAGTCAAAATCATCTCAATTTCAGTAATATGTCTTCCATTCTATAAAATGAGACCAAGAAAACTAGAATACAACAATAAATACCATACGAAAATACACTGCAAAGTCGCTGATTTATTAAAAAAAAATGGTCAAAGTTTTTTTTTTCTCATTATGCACTGTGTGCTGCAGGATTTTTTTTAGACTGTGCACACTGACCACATAGACCCATTCTTTCATATGAAGGCCTACCAGCTTTCTCCCACTAGATTTGAGGCCGCTAGAATTTATGAGTACTAGTACGTCAAAAACCCCTACGCGTAAGACGTACTAGTACGACGAAAACCCTCAAAGGGTTAAAACAACACATTAGCAAAAGAAATCAATAGAAATATTATTTATGTACCTTAATATTAAGCAGTGGAACTGTAATTACACTCTTTAGTTGATGTATTTTTTTTAACGGGGTTTTAGTTTTCTTAACCTTTTTTTTTTTTTTTTTGTAAATGGCATTACGGCTTTTGTGAATATTCCTAATTGAGGATCCTAGCCCCTATTTTCCATTACTTTATCAGTTTTTTTATAAGAGATATTTTAAGTGACATCTCGGTAGGACCCCCATATTCACGAATTCGGTTTCAATGATTTCGGTTATCCACAGTTTACTGTCGTTAACTGTAACACAACCCTTAATTTTGCTAAATAATAGCCCCAAAGCATAGTGATGGCAGTTCTTGAAAGCCTAAGAGAAACCACGAAGTGCTTCCCATCAGTGAAAAAGTGATAATTCTTGAATTCTAGTTCATAATTTTTCAGTTAAAAATTGATAAATTACGAGCAAGAAAATTTATAAGTATATATGAAGATGAAAGTTTTTTCTTTTTCTTTGGGTCACCCTGCCTCGGTGGGAAACAGCCGACGCGTTAAAAAATGAAAATGGAAAATTACTTATATTTAGGGTCCTTTAAGTGTTGGAACATAATCCCCGTGGATACAGGGGGACTATTGTGCCAAGATAATTAAGGTTCAACTCTGGTTTTGTACTTAAGATTATTATCATCTTACATATGCAGGTGTACCTTGCTTTTAAGGTGCTTCACTTTATTATTTCACTGATATGGGGCTTTTCAGTGACCTATTATTTTTGTTATTATTAGCTCTTGCCTTTGTCTTAAGATAGTTTGCAGTGGTGACATGCACATTAACTGATTCCAACCTAAATCAATCTTTTTTTTTTTTTTTTTTTTTAAGGTTTAGCACTATTGTGCACGTAATAAATGATTGTGTTCTTTGAAACCTAACCCATTGTATTAGTAAGGTATGCCTGTACTGGTATACAGAATAATATTGTAGCTCTGTGTATGTGTTGACTCTTGTAAAGATTTAATAAACCTCAACTGATTAAATACCCAACCACTGCACAATTTAGAGAGGAAACTTGAAACATTTCGATCCTTCCTGTATTATTATCAAGTCCAGGGTGGATCAAAATATATTGAAGTGTTTCATATCCTTTTTGTGAGTTTTTAATTGTTCCATCCACTTTACTTTTGACATATTATTCTCCTGATTAAAATTAGTAAGTGTAAAAGTATCATTGACACTTGTTCCATTGATATGCAGGAATTCATATATTAAATTTTATAATTTCTAACAGGTTGTTGATGGAAAGTTCTGCCAGTGTACCAATTTCTTGTGTAATCGATTCAATGGTTTGTTGTGCTCTGGACCAGACCATGGCGAGTGTGTGTGCAATGAATGCAAGTGCAAGCCGGGTTGGACAGGGGAAGCATGCAATTGTGAAGATAGCATTGTCAACTGTAAAAATCCAGGTAATTCTCTGAATGTTTAATCCTGTAACCACTTCACTGGCCATGCTGTAGTACTACGGCTTTGAGGTCACTGGCTGTGCCGTATTACTATGCCATGAGCTCAACTCACTCTGTCTACTTGGAACAGTTTAAAACCCTAAATGTGACATTCTGCAAGCATGTCCCGACTTTTCGAATTAAACCACGTCTCAGTTATGGCAAATGCATCAATGTTACCTGCACTAGCAACTAATCTCAACTCGCCCATCTTATTCCTAGCACTATGGCTATTAGCATAATATATATTTAAAGACCCTCCTTTCTCTTTACCCTTCCTGCTCATTTCTGTTTTTCCACTAAACCTATTACTGTCCTTGTCACCTAGTGCCACTGGCTTTCCAATAGCCACCTCATTCTGCCTATTAGTTTCCCTAGAACTCATAATATTACTACACTGGGACTTCACTGTTTTCCCGCCAAAACCCGTACCAATAGCTATTCCTAGTTTAAAATCCTAACAGTTCCCTCCACTGCAGTTGCCAGTGCCCCCACCCCAGACCTAGATAAGTGAACCCCATCCCTGGCGTACATGTCATTTCTGCCATAGAAGAGGTCCCAGTTGTCAATGAATGTTACCGCATTTTCCTTAAACTATTTGTCCAGCCAACAGTTGACACCAATTGCCCTGGACAACCATTCATTTCCAACTCCTCTCCTTGGCAAAATACCACATATGACAGGGTTCCCACCCTTCTTCCTAATTATGTCTATTGCTGACCTATACCTGCTTATCAGGTCCTCACTCCTATGTCTGTCAACATCGTTGCCTCCAGCACTGAGACAGATAATAGTATTGCTCCCATTACCTCTCATGATGGCATCCAGACAGCTAACAATATCTTTCATCCCAGCCCCAGGAAAACACACCCTCTGCCTCCTATTTCTGTCCCTAAGACAAAAAGCCCTATCCATAAACTTAATCTGACTGTCCCCAACTAAAACAATGTTCTTACCTCGACTGGCAATGTGCATGACGTTCTCGACATCTTAGTAGCAATGGTCTTCGCTGGCTGGCGTCACTGTGTCGTTAACAATTGTCTTTGTTGGAAGATCATGGGTTGTCGACTCACATTTGTCTGGTAGCACAGAAAAAGAGTTCGAAGTTACCACAGCAGTCTCTGTCTTCATCATTTCTTCCTCTCCATTCGTTTTCTTGATCTTCAACTTTGTTCCATTCTGTCCGGCCACTGCCCAGGTTACCTTCTTGACCTGAGGACTCGCAACAGGAGGACTACTACGAATCCTCTTATTTTCCTCCGTCAGTTGCCATATCTTGAGCTTCGCTACCCTCAGTTCCTCTTTAAGCTCCTGGTAAAGTTGCTCAGTGGAGGGCATCTTGGTTTAGTCCACAGGAAGTACACTAGACACATACTCACTGAGCTAAGTACAGGTCACCACTCCCTATTTTGAAATTTGTGTGAAACTGGCCAAATTTCCAATTTCTGATCACTATTGGGTAGTTGAAATCGTTGATTGGGCTGTTTCTTGTGTTCGTTTGATAAAATGGAAGGTATACTAGTGAAATAGCTAAGAGTTCGGTTGATTGGAATAATGTAATTGACTTAAAATAGGATTCAGTCGGCAAAATTGCTGTTACAAAAAACACGATTCTAAAAGCTTAGAGATCTCCAGTGAATACTAGAAAGGACTGCCCTTCTAGCATCCAGCCTGTTACTGGGTTTTCGTAACAATTAGTCAGTATCCCTGTCCAATTATCCATTAGAATTCAGTATGATTCAATAGTGCTTCAGGATTACAACTGGTAGGCTACTAACTAGAGAAATTAAAATTTAATAAATTTATTAGTCGTTAAGTTGTCTAGGCGTATATCAAATTAAATTAAATTAATCACAGTAATCAAAATAATAATGACTTCTCTCGAGTACAGTATTATTAAATAACAAAAAGGCACAATACTGTGACT
>NC_091372.1:1139151-1161651 GCF_038502225.1 Cherax quadricarinatus | reverse complement strand
GACTTGTTGAAAAAAAAAAAAATATAGAATATTATGACTGATGAATGCATCCGGGTTCTAACATGGATGTCTAGGAAGAAAAAAGTTCTGAAATTCAAACACTTGAGTAACAAATTTTCACAATAGTTTTCATACCATAAGTGGGGAGACGTACTATAATTTTTAAAATTTTCAACAAATAAAATTGTACTACACACTCCAAAACCAAGGGAGGAGGGTATATCTTGAGTATATCTAGAGAGGGTTTTGGGGGGTCAGCGCCCCTGTGGCCCAGTCTGAGACCAGGCCTCATGGTGGATCAGGGTCTGATCAACCAGGCTGTTACTGCTGGCCACACACAATTTGACATACAAATCACAGCCCAGCTGGTCAGGTACTGACTTTAGGTGCCTGTCCAGTGCCTTCTTGAAGACAGTCAGGGGTCTATTGGTAATCCTCCTTATGTATGCTAGGAGGCAGTTGAAGAGTCTTGGACCCCTGACACTTACTGTGTTGTCACTGTGTACTAGTGGGAAAGTACAGCTTTGGTCATATGTATTTTGTAAAGTCATAACATCGTTGGTAATACAGGAACTCCTCACTTCACAACAGAGTTCCGTTCCACATTCACTTTTGGGAACACACCAGCTGTAACCTCTTTACAGTGAACTTCTACCAGTCAGTGTAGCATACTGTTTTAGTTAAGCTTATACATATTCATCCTTTGAACATCCTGCAATTTTTTTTATTGTAAATGTGCATTTGCTTATTGTGTTTCCTGGAATTACAAAACTTGTAAACTTTGTTATTTTTTTTTTTCTAAATCACAGTCTTGCCATTTTCAGCCAATGATGAGATATGTTCCAACCAAGGAAAATGTGAGTGCAACCAGTGCAAATGTTCGGAAAATGTTGATGGTCGCTACTCTGGCAAATGGTGTGAAGATTGTCCGGTAAGCTCAATACAGTGTATGTCATAATATATCTGGTTGTATTTTCAGATGATAAAGAACATTTAGTCCTTTTTTTTTTTTTTAAATTCAGGCTTTTAATTTTTGTGATGAAAATACCTCCTTACGAGTTTCTTTACTCCATGATTATAAGTGAATAATTAAAATTGTTCATTGTATCTCCATCCTTTGACATCTGCAGCAATTTTTTTTTTAATGTTATGAAATTACTGTATTTAGAAATACTGCAATTTCTCAGCATGCAGGAACTTTTTTGTCTGTGAATTCACTACTCGGCAGTTTTTTTTAATCTTCTCATTGTCCATGGACTATGTTCACACACATTAGAGTTCTGTGGTATTATGTCGTTATCTACGATCTCAGCTCCTGGAACTGCAACTTGCATACAGTAAAATACAATGTTCTTATTACTTGCACTAGTACTATACTGTAAGTTTTATGCCTACCAGTTTTAGAACTTGCTCACCATAGGTTCAGATCCCGCCCTTTCCGTGAGTTGTTTACAATTGTATCATTATGATTTCACAAGTCTAGTCAATTTGGTTCCCAGTAATTTCAACTTCCCTGAAATATATACAAGTCTAGATGGCTGCTGTACTTCTAGTGGCTCACTTGAACCTTCTCTTCCTGGTTGGTTCATTGACTTGGCACATATTCCACCATCATTTGGATGAATAGAGAACCTCCAGTGATGTGCCGAGCCAGTGTCATCAAAGTGCCGAATATTTGTGTTAATTCATACTTTTCAAGGAATTACCTTTTATAATGGCAATATTATCTGCGCTGTGAATGACAGTGATTGTGTGAATGATGAAAGTGTTTCGTTTTTGGGTCACCTTGCCTCGGTGGGAGACAGCTAATTATTTTTTTTTTTTATTAACACACTGGCCGATTCCCACCAAGGCAGGGTGGCCTGAAAAAGAAAAACTTTCACCATCATTCACTCCATCACTGTCTTGCCAGAAGGGTGTTTTACACTACAGTTTTTAAACTGCAACATTAACACCCTTCCTTCAGAGTGCAGGCACTGTACTTCCCATCTCCAGGACTCAAGTCCGGCCTGCCGGTTTCCCTGAATCCCTTCATAAATGTTACTTTGCTCACACTCCAACAGCACGTCAAGTATTAAAAAGCATTTGTCTCCATTCACTCCTATCAAACACGCTCACACATGCCTGCTGGAAGTCCAAGCCCCTCTCACACAAAACCTCCTTTACCCCCTCCCTCCAACCTTTCCTAGGCCGACCCCTACCCCGCCTTCCTTCCACTACAGACTGATACTCTTGAAGTCATTCTGTTTTGCTCCATTCTCTCTACATGTCCGAACCACCTCAACAACCCTTCCTCAGCCCTCTGGACAACAGTTTTGGTAATCCCGCACCTCCTCCTAACTTCCAAACTAGGAATTCTCTGCATTATATTCACACCACACATTGCCCTCAGACATGACATCTCCACTACCTCCAGCCTTCTCCTAATGTGTTTGAAAAAAAATGGCAAGATTTTCAGGATTGTAATATTACCCCTGGTCTATATGCTGGTACTTGCTAAGGCATAACAATAAAAAAGAGAGAAGATTTTTAAGACTGAAATGCTCTACAAAACCAGAGGCTTAGCACTAAATCTGGAATGTCATCTATCTTTGTAACAGTTGTTTGCTCGAGTTTCTTCTTTCAATAAACTGGCCGTATCTCACTGAAGCAGGGTGGCCCAAAAAGAAAAACAAAAGTTTCTCTATTTAACTTTAGTAATATATACTAGAGAAGGGGTTACTAGCCTCTTGCTCCCGGCATTTTAGTTGCCTCTTATGACACGCATGGCTTATAGAGGAAGAATTCTGTTCCACTTTCCCATGGAGATAAGAGGGGTGTTATTGTTGCAGTTTTATAAACTGTAGTGTAAAGCACCCCTCTGACAAGACAGTGATGAAGTGAATGATGATGAAAATTTTTCTTTTTTGGGCCGCCCTGCCTTGGTGGGAATCGACCAATGTGTTAATAAATAAAAAAAAAATAGGTAATAAACAAGGACAAGAACTAATAAGAAAAATATTAAAAAACCCAAAGGGGTGTGTATTAATGGAAATAAACTTTTTCAAGACAATTCAGTAACACTGATACACCTGGTAAGGTTTTTTATAACCAAATTAGCAGATTTTCTCTATGAACAGTTCCACATTTTTCCTTATTCTTACTTCTGGTTCTTTTATTCTTATCCTTGATAGAGCTCTCAAGCATATTACATCTTTAACACACCCTTCCCTGCAGCACTGACCCTAGTGGGTTCAGCACTTAGTGATCGTAATAATAATTGATATAGCTCTTATAATGTTGGCTCGGTCTTTACCATACATCATATTGCTTCTCTGACTCCCTTCTTAACCCTTTCAGGGTTTCTGACGTACTAGTACGGCTTACGCACCAGGGTTATTGACATACTAGTACACCTAAATTCTAGCGCCTTCAAATCTAGCGAGAGAAAGCTGGTAGGCCTACATATGAAAGAATGGGTCTATGTGGTCAGTGTGCACAGTATACAAAATCCTGCAGCACACAGTGCGTAATGAGAAAAAAAACTTTGACCATGTTTTTGGTTTAAAACAGCAACTTTGCACTGTATTTTCGTATGGTATTTATCGTTGTATTCTAGTTTTCTTGGTCTCATTTTATAGATTGGAAGACATATTCCAGAAATTGAGATGATTTTGATTGGTTTCACAATGAAAAGTACCTCGAAATTGAGCTCAAAGTAACAGAAATGTTCGATTTTTGCCAAAGTTCAAAAATAAAGAAATCGTGCCAAGTGTCCAATACACGTCAACTGGTGAGTCTAATATTCTTTCACAAGTGCGTTGATATTATTTATACCATTTCTACACTAAGGTAGTAGTCTGCATGACAGTAAATCTTCTATTTTTTGTGAGAATAAAAATTCCAAGTGGAAAGCCAAAGAAATATAAGAGGGGCCTGGGGATGTGACTAACGAACAGAGAACTTGTTATTTTAGTGCCAGGAATGTCTTTCTTATTTATTCTGGACCCTATTTGGAAATTGGCATCTTTTGAAATTTGTGTGAAATTGGCAAAATTGCTAAATTCTGACCACTTTGTTGGATAGTTGAAATTGGTAAATGGGTGGTTTCTTGTACTCATTCAATAGAAAAAGTGGAGTTCTAGCAAAATGGTTATGATTTTTGTCGACTAGTACACTGGAATTGGCCGAAAATAGGGCTCAAAATGGGCAAAATAGCCGATGCGTAAACATCGTCAAGACCGCTAACTTCGCGATGGCATAATTCCGCAAGTTTTCCATCAAATTTCATACTTTTGGTGTCATTATGATCAGGAAAAGATTCTCAATCTTTTCATAAGAATTTTTTTTTTTTTTTTAATTTGGGAACCCTGAGAACAAGTCTCAGAGAGGGCCTGGGGACCCTGAAAGGGTTAAATCAGAATAATCTTAAAAATAGCAAAAATCAAGGTTTTGCTGTATATGTAAGTATCAGTTCCAAGTATCAGGAGTTCGAGGTGTTTTAGCAATGACCCGTGAGTTGCAGGCTCCAGTGATCTAAACCTATATACAGTGGACCCCCGCATAACGATTACCTCCGAATGCGACCAATTATGTAAGTGTATTTATGTAAGTGCGTTTGTACGTGTATGTTTGGGGGTCTGAAATGGACTAATCTACTTCACAATATTTCTTATGGGAACAAATTCGGTCAGTACTGGCACCTGAACATACTTCTGGAGTGAAAAAATATCGTTAACCGGGGGTCCACTGTACTTTTAAATCTTAATAAAATGCAATACTGCAGTTATAAATATCTTCGTTAAACTTAGATTTATGGTCTAACTTAATTCAATTAAAAATGCTTGTGTATAACTTATTTATGAATATACTATGCAGCTAACACACCCAGGATGAAGCAGGTATAGCGATATCTTAAGAAACATAATTTTTACTATCCCTGCACTAGGTGCTTGATATTCCATATTTACCAGTTGCCTGCCACTACACACTATATATATATATATATACATGTATATTACTGCACACATGTAGCTCATTTATGTAGTTGGGTTTTTTTACTTAGTGTGGCCTTTGAAGACATCATAAATAGGTACACTTTTCATATATAATTAGCACACAATTGTAGTACATGGGTGAGCAAGCTTAATCATATTTTATTATTATTATTTTTTTTTTTTTTCAACAAGTCGGCCGTCAGGTGTAGACACATTTCCTGTTACCTGATGTGGTAAAAGAATTTACTTGACGTCAGTTGGTGGAAAAAATATTTTATTAATTGATGGTTCTGTGGTCACTGATTTAAGCTTGTGCAGTTATGTGCATTCTAGACAGTCCCAGCAAGCAAGTTTATATAATTTATGTAGAAGTGAACAGGTAAATCTCATGTGGACAGAATATAAAATATGGAGTAGAAAGGTTATGTTTCTGCCTTAGAGAGAGACTTCAGCGGACAAAGGCCTCTGATTGAGATCACAGTATATAAATCCCTTCTACTTCATGTTTCATTTCCATCCATGTGAGAATTCTCTGTTCAGTGTTTGACATACATTGTAATTTGTAGAAGTGCTTTTAACTAATTGTAGCCTTCAGATTTTCTGTGTACTAATTGATTTGGTTGAGAGTAAATCCCTCTTTTATTTTCTTGTATTGATATTCATACAAGTACATATTTGTTTTATATTGGTAGAAGGAAAGAAACAGTTGGTATTCCATTAGTAGGGGTTCAAATGATCTTTTGACTTGCCACAAGTTATGCTTATGTTAGTTTTAATTTAAGCACTTGTTCAAGAAATGTTAAGTAGAATATGCAACTTCTATGTATGCCTTATATATAAGTACTAATGATATGTTGTTCCCTTCTCCCCATGCCTGCCTGCCTGCCTGCCTGCCTGCTGTTTCGTTGTTCCCCTCTCTTTCTCAATATGGTTCTGGATGCCATGTGTTATCTTTGCTTATTACAAATTGTGGTGGCTAAATATCACATTGATGTCTTCATCACTTGGTGTCACTCTATGGGTGTGTGTGTGTGTATATTCCCCACCCTAGACATGCAAGGGCAAGTGTGTACCATACAAGGCTTGCGTACAGTGCCAGGTGTTTGAGACTGGTGAGTTCACACCTGAGGAATGTATCGCCAACTGCACACTCTTCAATGCAACTCGTGTTCCTGAAGCCAGTGAGTATTCTTACAAGAAGTCATTTTTATCCTTGATATGCAGTTACAGCAGAGGATTTGCACAGAATATTAGTCAAATTTTATTTATTGGTTTATAAGTAATAGTCCTTGCTGTATGTGTACCTGGGATAATTTTAGTTATAGTATCTTGGTCAGAAGGTTGGACCATAATCCCACTTGCAGGTTCTGAGAATTTCACAGCCTGCAGGCTTTACAACATTCAGATTAAAAGATTGTATTTATTCCTAGTTAATATTGATAGCATGACTATATTTTCTTGTAGCTGTGTGGCACAGACTTAAAGTGTCTGGACTTTAAGGAATGTGTCCAGTGTCGTGTTTACGAGACGGGGCCTTTCACTGAAGAACCAGATTTGTGTAGTCGCTGCTCCCTTCTCTACAGCAGCGTCACTGGTCAAATCTTTGCCAACTATACAATTAATGTCACAGACTGGGTTAAAGGTACATTACTAAGACAGTGGAGGGCTTTGATTTTTGGCACGAGTGCATCCATTTTCTTAATGTGCGTTTTGCGTGATGGAAACAGTAGAAATCAAAAAGGTCTGTTAAGCTTTATTATAAATATGGACAGCATGTGTATATGCAATGAAAAATGCTTACCATTGTTCGGCATTCTGTCTGCCTCTGTCATTTGCTCTGTGAGTAATGTAGGTTTTATAATTTTGATGAAAGAACCAGAAACAGTAGACTTTTGCAGTTGATCAACTCTCATGCAATTAAAAATGTTTTAAGACACAATTAGGCCTAGGTAAAAAATGGTGTGTTTCTGGTAAGCCACTTCTTCCTAGCCAAATAGGACAGATCCTGAGATTTTATTGTCATGTGCCCATTGAATGATATTTTTTAAACTATGAAAAAATTTGTTCATTGAACAAATCTAGATGTGTGAAACATGCTTGCCTCTGCTTCCAAAGCCAGAACTGTTGTAGGCGAACATAGTTTAAAATCATATAATGAATGCATAAAGTTTGGGAAAAATTATAGTAAGCCATAGATATAAAATTATTCCTCCCTTACTGCAAGAATCCGTACAGTCCAGAGCACATCTCAGAAATAGGGTGTGACTCCATAAGATCGTGGATGTGAATATAGTCTGTGAAGGCTTACTTAGCCCTGTAACAACTTCAGACAGTATTACCCAGGCTGGCTCCTCCTCAGGAAAATTAGTGAATAGAAAAAGAAATAATAACAGACAAACATAAACACTTTATTATGTAGAAAATATAAAATATAAAACACTTAAATATGAAATATTAATCCTACATTAAAGAAAATGAAAAATATAAATGATAACTGAATTAAACGCTAATTTAACACTTGGGTGTCTGGTGTTGGTGACACTGCTTGTTGAAATCGTAGCCGTTGCTGATGATGGGGGGGGGGGGGTCGCAGGTGTTGGTGACCACCACTGGCTAGTTCTTCACAGATTAACGCCGTGAGTAGTATCCCGATGACAGGAAAGCAGGTTCTTTACCGCTGCAATGATGTGGGGTTACGTCCTGCAATTTCATACAGGTGCACAGGTACTTAAATGCAAAATGGGGAAGTCTCTGGACGTTAGTCCTTCTCCTGTTCTTCTCGTTGATTGACAGGTGACCCTCACTGTCATCCAAGCTGAAAAGATAGACAGGTTACCCACTGCTTAAATAATCACTCTCCATGGCAAGTACAATACTCAAAAGACGTGGTGATTATTACAACAGTCAACCTAGAGCAAGACTGAAAGGACTAAGTTTATTATTGGTCAAAAGTGAAGCTTTTAACCAATAAATCCACTAGAATACAAGGCAGGCATGTACTTACAGTAGTGTTGGGAGCTGCGAGTCGAGTGATTTACTGTTTGACCAGAGCCCCATACGTCACCTTTCGAGGGGGGGGGAAGAGGGAGGGGAAGGGATAGCGGGAGCTAGACTGACCCTACGTTAACAAGCAGCCAGCAGTCAAACTATCACTTTAGGGGTGGGGGGGAGAAAAGTCAGGAAAAACGGGAGCGTGAATTACCCTACCTTAACTAGTAGCCGGCAATGAAACTATTGTTACTATATTGCTACTCCTAACTATTGAACTTTTCCCTCACAAGTCAAAGGTTATGTTGAAAATGGTATAAAATACTGACAAGTTGAGGATTAAGACACATGTGCAACAGTTTGGCATCTTTATCAAGAAACCCAACTGTTGCATATGAATCTTAATTTTCATAGTAAAAGGTTAAACAAAATTACTGACAAGACACACTACCTTGTGGTTACAGTGGTCAACATCCAGCATCTACACACTTATTAACCATAAAACTGAGCAGAGATAATCCTCACAGGACTGAACCATCACAAGTCTTCCCAACATAATCTAGAGTGGCAAAGTTGAGCGCAGAACACAGTCCAAGTTTACACAGGACCTGGTGTGTAGACACCACACTCTAAGATTATTTTCACATGTAATTTGTTGATCAAAGTGCAGCCTCTCCTCACTTAACAATGGAGTTCTGTTCCTGTAGCTAAGTGAGGAGCATACTGTAATAGTAGTGGGTTTGTGTCAACCATCTTTGATATTTTTTAATGTCACTTTTGAACTATTTATAACATTTCTGGTATATTTTTAAATATTCATACAGTAGTGAACTGTATATTTTAATAAACAGAATAAGAGGAAAACAGCTCTAATATACATTACTTAAGTGTTCATACTGGTCAGAGAGCCCGTCGTAAGTCTGAGTCGTCGGTAAACAAGTACGTCGCTGAGTGAGAAGAGGCTATATATAGTTGCTCGAGTTAAATATAACAAGAGTATACTGGTCCAGTGAGCCCAAAAACACTGTCCTAAAATGTCATAGATAACAGAACAGGAGTTGAACACTGGTCTTGATAGCCAAAATATAGTCAAAGAAAGATGCGCTTGTACAACATTTGAGACTCATTAGTGTGAAAACATTTTGCCAGCCAGTGGCTTCTTCAGTTCAGTTCAGTGTCTCACTCTTCAGTTTGCTGGTTTTCCCAAACCATTTATAAAATACAGCAGTACCTCGAGTTTTGTACAGCTCCCAACTTGAACAATTATGTAAGTGTATTTTTGGGGGGTCTGAAATGGACTAATCTAATTTACATTATTCCTTTTGGGAACAAATTCATTCAGTATCAGCACCCGAACAGCCTTCTGGAACAAATTTAGTTCGTAACTTGAGATGCCACTGTATAAGTCCACAATGGTCAGTCCTTCAGCCTTGGTAGGTGGTGGTCAATCCCCCAAGCCTAGAGCAAAGGTATGAGGTCTGCCGACCTTATATACTGCAGATAAAGTAAGGTGAAGCAGCTGAAGATTATTGTACAGATAATTTTCAGGTTCACCCCCAGGACCTAGTTGATAAAAAACCAAACTTTCACAATTCACAGTGACAGTGTGTAAGAAATACATTTTTGTGCATGGCTGTTTCTAATGGACACAAGTTAAAGACTCATGTGACCTGGTTAGTGGGCTAAGGCTGATTGAAGCAGAATCACAGATAGGTAAAGGCCTATCTTGATATGTATCTGAAAGACTAAGCCATGCCCATGTATGTTACGCAAGTAGTTAAACTTATGTGTAACCTTCCACGAGCCTCTCTGATCACCACGCTTAACATTCCCATACATATTTATGTAATAAATAGTAAATAATGGTATCTCCCTGCAAACCTGTCTGTTTCATTTTCTATTTTATTATCCAAGAAATAAAGTAAATCTTGAGTGACTACAGCAAAGCACTCTTGTTATTGTTCCTAACTAACAGGTATTTGCAGTAAACATAACATTAAGCATGCAGTCATTACTAATGTGCTGATGTATGATACAATATGACCCCATCAGTCCTCCATACAAATCTCGGCTATCTAATTCTAGGTACAGTGGACCCCAGGTTATCGTAATTAATCCGTTCCAGAGAGAGTGACTAAACCCGAATCTGACGATTTCCGAATTCATTTTTCTCATAAATAATGTAAATCCAATTAATCCATTCCAGACACCCCAGAGTATTACCAAAAATTATTTTTTTTATAGATTAAATATAGATTTACATACAGGAAAGAATGAGAAATCTAAGTATAAAACAATAATATCACAATTACCTTCATAGAAGACTATTGTTGGTATATGGAAGATGGGAGGAGGGGAAAGGATTAGGGTGATGTTCCTTCACAAATGTTTGCACCTTACTCCACTTTGCACAAATGTCCTTAATCTTAGAAGAAGGCACCTTCTTCCCTCTCTCTTCTTCTTCTGAAGCAATTTCCTCAGCTGGTGTACATAAGAAAGCAGGAACACTGCAGCAGGCCTGTTGGCCCATACTAGGCAGGACCTTCACAAACCATCCCACTAACAGAATCATATTTGCCCAACCCAATTTTCAATACTTCCCAAGCAATAAACTTTTGATAATTCTGTTCACTCATGTGCAAGTCCCACTCAAATCAAATTGTGTGTGTGTGGGTAAGTACCCTGGCTGGTGTGTGGGTAAGTACCCTGGCTGGTGTGTGGGTAAGTACCCTGGCTGATGTGGGTGTGGGGAAGTACCCTGGCTGATGTGGGTGTGAGGAAGTACCCTGGCTGATGTGGGTGTGGGGAAGTACCCTGGCTGATGTGGGTGTGGGGAAGTACCCTGGTTGGTGTGGGTGTGGGGAAGTACCCTGGTTGGTGTGTGTGTGTGGGGGGGGATGTACCCTGGCTGGTGTGTTTGTGTGGGGAAGTACCCTGGCTGGTGTGTTTGTGTGGGGAAGTACCCTGGCTGGTGTGTGTGTGTGTGTGTGTGTGTGTGTGTGTGTGTGTGTGTGTGTGTGTGTGTGTGTGTGTGTGTGTGTGTGTGTGGGGAAGTACCCTGGCTGGTGTGTGTGTGGGGAAGTACCCTGGCTGGTGTGTGTGGGGAAGTACCCTGGCTGGTGCATGTGTAGGGAAGTACCCTGGCTGGTGTGTGTGTGGGGAAGTACCCTGGCTGGTGTGTGTGGGGAAGTACCCTGACTGGTGGTTTAGAAAGACACGTAAGCAAACACTATGACATATTTATTAGAAAACGTTTCGGTCCTGGGACCTTGATCACTTCTAACATACAGAGGTAGAAAGACATTACATATATAGGCGGAGAGTGAGGTGTGAGTGACGCACGGTGACCTGAGGAATGTCATGTTGGGATGAGGACGGGTAGACGATGAAATCATGTGATTCCTGTGTTGTTGGGTTGGTGGTGCTTAAGTATCATGTATGCCAATGTTTTTGAAATTTTGTAGTTTCCAGTGTTGCGTTCTATAGTGTCGGTGACGGCGATTAGTGAGGCTTCTAGGCACCATCGGCGTCTGAGGTCTGGCTCTGTGAGAACGAGTTGTGCCTCATTCCAGTTCATCAAATGCCCCGTGGAGTCTCTGTGGAGGACACAGGCGTACCTTACATCGTCTGTTAGAGGCATTTCGATGCTCATTCAGGCAGACTGCAAGATCTCTGCCTGTCTCGCCTACATATTTCTTGGGACAGAATCCACAGGGAATAGTGTAGACGCCTACTGTAGAAGTTAGAGGTGTGGGGCTACGTTCCGTAGTGAGGTCTTTGATAGATGTGTTTATGGTGGAAATGATGTTACTCATAGCAAGTGCCCGGCGAGTATTCGTGGCAACATCACCACATGGGAGCACTATGAACTGCTTAGGGGGCTGTTCCATGGGCAGTTTGTTGAGGATAGCTTGTGCCTCGAGTCTGCAATCTCGGATGAAGAAAGATGGGAACTGAAGACGTGTAAAGGCTTGTGTTATGTAAGTACATTCTTCTTCAAGAAAACAAGGGCTGGAGATGCGAAGAGCTCTCAAGAAGGAGCCAATGAGGACTCCTCTTTTAGTGCGGGTGTCATGGTGTGAATAAAAGTGTATAAGATCGTCCTTGTTGGTAGGTTTCCAAAGTGTATAGAAAGCCTACCAGCAAGGACGATCTTGTACACTTTTCAAAGTGTATAGAAAACCTACCAACAAGGACGATCTTATACACTTTTATTCACACCAAGACACCCGCACTAAAAGAGGAGTCCTCATTGGCTCCTTCTTGAGAGCTCTTCACATCTCCAGCCCTTGTTTTCTTGAAGAAGAATGTACTTACATAACACAAGCCTTTACACGTCTTCAGTTCCCATCTTTCTTCATCCGAGATTGCAGACTCGAGGCACAAGCTATCCTCAACAAACTGCCCATGGAACAGCCCCCTAAGCAGTTCATAGTGCTCCCATGTGGTGATGTTGCCACGAATACTCGCCGGGCACTTGCTATGAGTAACATCAACGTTTCCACCATAAACACATCTATCAAAGACCTCACTACGGAACGTAGCCCCACACCTCTAACTTCTACAGTAGGCGTCTACACTATTCCCTGTGGATTCTGTCCCAAGAAATATGTAGGCGAGACAGGCAGAGATCTTGCAGTCTGCCTGAATGAGCATCGAAATGCCTCTAACAGACGATGTAAGGTACGCCTGTGTCCTCCACAGAGACTCCACGGGGCATTTGATGAACTGGAATGAGGCACAACTCGTTCTCACAGAACCAGACCTCAGACGCCGACGGTACCTAGAAGCCTCGCTAATCGCCGTCACCGACACTATAGAACGCAACACTGGAAACTACAAAATTTCAAAAACATTGGCACACATGATACTTAAGCACCACCAACCCAACAACACAGGAATCACATGATTTCATCGTCTACCCATCCTCATCCCAACATGACATTCCTCAGGTCACCGTGCGTCACTCACACCTCACTCTCCGCCTATATATATAATGTCTTTCTACCTCTGTATGTTAGAAGTGATCAAGGTCCCAGGACCGAAACGTTTTCTAATAAATATGTCGGTGTTTGCTTATGTGTCTTTCTAAACCAACTTGTCGGTATTTATTACCAAGGTTTATACCACCCTGACTGGTGTACATAAGAAAGCAGGAACACTGCAGGAGGCCTGTTGGCCCATGCTAGGCAGGTTCTTCACAAACCATCCAACTAACAGAATATAAGAACATAAGAAAGGAGGAACACTGCAGCAGGCCTGTTGGCCCATACTGGGCAGGTCCTTCACAGTCCATCCCACTAACAAAATATTTGCCCAACCCAATTTTCAATGCTACCCAAGAAATAAGCTTTGATAATTTTATTGACTCGTGCGCAAGTCCCACTCAAATCCAACCACTCGCCCATGTATTTATCCAACCTAAATTTGAAACTACCCAGGTACTAAAATCGGAGGAACCAAAATATCCAGTCTCTACTTTGTTGAGGGTCTCCCTAAGAATAAAACTTACTTTATTACCCTCATTTAGTTTCAGTTTTCTGGACCAAATTTCCATCAAAAGAGAAGTAAAGCAGAGTATCATTTATACCAATTACTGAAGTAAGTTTCAGACATCTGTAAGAAATGTATGTGTATTTGATATTCAGGCAGTAAATATAAAAGTTATTCTATTGCACATCGTCATTTTTTATTGGAATGATAGCACTAACAAAAAAATTTAACCTGTCCTATTGACACTACCGGAAACACACCATTTGTTTTGGTCTTAGTGTAACTCATTTGTCAGGTACATTATATTCTAATGTCTTCTGTAAGCTAAGCTTGGGTCAGTTACAACTTAACAAAAATCTAAATTATATTATAAAAACAATAGATGTATGGCATTTGTAGTTGTGCAGAGCATCATCCCAGCTTCCTCTGTCCTAAACACCTAGGAGCCTTGTATGATAACAAATCATAGGCAGAATTGCTGTAGGGAGCTACCTGCTGGCAGAACTTCAATCACCTGATTGAATGTGCTTCTTATACACCATGATTTTGAGCCAGTTTATTTTGTATTAGTTTACTATGCTCATAAATAACAGGGTTTGACTGTATCGTGTTATAATTTTGTGATGTTAATTCTGTACCTACAGGAGTAGAACTCGTGGTTTTTTCTGAAGTGCAAGGAAGCATTGTTGAACATTAGAGTTGTATTGGAAACCCCCTGTATTAAGTGGGTCAGCATAGAGCTAAATAGGTTAAAGTAGAATAATATTCAGCCTTGAAACCTGTTATACACATTATACAGCATACACTTTAATTTACTAAACTGCGGCAGACCAGGACTCGACCCTACAAAACTTGTACCGCCTCCAGAGACAGCACAATGTACACATCACCTTACCACTATGCCACTGATCAGTGGCGTAATGGTAAGGTGATGAACACACTCCCAGCTGTCAAGAGGGAACTTTATAAATTGCTCAAGTCAGTTGGTGATCAAGAGAAGCATGGTGAATAATTAGTTGGTGAGAGACCAGAAGACACGAAGTTCAGTGCTCTGTATGTGCACTACAAGTTTGTTTACATTTTCTTTGTTAATATCTTTATAAAGAATATTGATCCAAGTTTAGTTTTTAGTATAAATAAAAACCAAAGTTGCACTTTAAGACAGAACCAGAATAACTTGACATTACATTTTAATAATGCATGACAGTGTAATAAATTCAGTATATATAGATTAACAGTCATTTCCTATTTATTGGCTTTGTTGTCAGTATGGTTTTTATCATTGTCATAATGTTTGTCAGTTTTTCTTATTGTAGTGAACTTGGTTAGTTAATAAGCCTTATGGGATATTCAGTCTCATATGATAAGCAAATAGTGTCACTTAATTAGAACAAATTTCAAGACAGTCATAATTAAGTGGTCTTCTGATTGTGGTTTCAGTTCTCTTAATAAATTTGATCTATGAAGCATTCTTTCTTTAGGAAACTTCAAGAATATAGCATGCAGTAATCTTATTCAACCAGTGTTTTCTTTTATTTCATGGAATTTTAATATCACTATCATTTTAGCCTTTAGGTACTATATTTCTTCCCTTATCTCATGGTAGCCAGTTGACTTGCTGACAATTTTGAGTCACTGGTTTTCTCTTCTCCCTCCCTTCTCAGAAGCTCTACTCAGATGGCATAAAAATCAGATTAGGCTTCCCTTTCTTTTTGCCTTTCATTTCTAAGATTTCTTTGCACGCTATGAAGGGTATTACTGTACCTAAGTCAGCAACTAAACTTTGGGTTAAAATTGTGTGTGCGCGTGAAGGTGTTTCATATACAGTATTCACAGTTAATTGTTTAATTTTTTCGTAAAGCACAATATTGGTCTGTTAGTGCATGTTGAATATGATAAATATTTTTTAAATAAGCATTCAATGTTTTTAAACAAAAAGATGTAAAGTGTACAAGTGAAAATGGGAATGAAAGAAGAGAGATTATTTCCAGTATTGTACATCATCATCTTTATTTCCTCATTGACTGTTTCAGTTTTCCATTATTCGGATGTTAGAGGTCCAGATCTGCTTTAATTAATCTTCTATTAAGCACAAAAAAAAGAAAGAGCACTGCAACAGGCCTGCTGGCCCATGCTAGGCCAGTAGGGATTTCATTGGGGTCTCTCGCATCTTGATTTTGTTGTCTCCCTCACTGGGTATTTTTTGCATTATGTCTTTCATATTTAGTTCATTTTTCTCAGTTTTAATAAGATTTGGTTCTGGTTTTTTTAATGTTTTTTAGCCCTGCTCTTGAAATATTTGTTTAAATCTATTTTTATGTATATAGGTAATACATATTTTAAGAAAGAGGATAAATAAGTATACAAGATGTGATGTAGGGCGTAATGACAATAGTTTGTTGAACTACGTATTGGTTAATAAAAGACTGTTGGGTAGACTTCAAGATGTACATGTTTATAGAGGGGCCACAGATATATCAGATCACTTTTTAGTTTTAGCTACAGTGAGACCAAAGGTAGATGGGATACAAGGAAAATGGAAGCAGCAAGTAAGAGAGAAGTGAAGATTTATAAACTAGAAGACGAGGCAGTTAGGGTAAGATATAAACAACTGTTGGCGGTCAGATAGGCTAGTGAGAGTATAGACAATGGGGTAGAAGATGTACGAGGTAAGTTTAAGAATACATATATAGTGTTAGTGTTGAGCAGAAGTTTGTGGTTACAGGAAAGTGGGTGCAGGAGGAAAGGAGAGTGATTGATAGAATGATAATGTAAAGAGAGTAGTGAGAGAGAAAAAGTTAACATATGAGAGGGTTTTACAAAACAGAAGTGATGCAAGGAGGGAGGAGTATTTGGAAAGAGAGGTTAAGAGAGTGGTGAAGTAGTGTAAAAAAAGAGCAAATGAGTGAGTGGGTGAGATGTTATCAATAAATTTTGTTGAAAATAAGAAAAAGTTTTGGAGCGAGATTAATAAGTTGAGATTTTAAACAAGATTAGTTTAAATCTTGAAGAAAATTAATTGTGTTGGAAGCATATTGGCATTAGCATATTCTTGACCCATGGGGACCTCTGGGACTGTAACCTCCCTGTAGGTTTGTAAGTCTTGCTGTATTTTCTGTCAAATGTTTTCTCGTTCGATGTGTGTTCCTGTAGCTTGTTAGATTGCATCAAGTGCAGACATGATTTTTTGAATTGGATATGTTGTTGGAGTGGAAGTGAGGTAACATTTATGAAGGGATTCAGGAGAACTTGATTAGCTGGACTTGCATTGTGGAGGTAGGAAGTACATGTACATGGCTTGCATAGTGAAGGATGAGTGAGGGTGCTGTGATTCAGAGGGTCGTTTGAATTGTAACGTTCACAGTTGTTAAATGAGTGATGGTGAAAGTATTTCTTTAGGGGTTATTCTCTCTTTGTAGGAAAGTGCCATTTTGGTAATAAAAATGAAATGGATGTATTAGTATTGATAAACAAAGTGAAGTTTAAGATTTGTTGTGTGATGTGTAGAACAGAATATATAAAAAAACTGAATGAGCTCAGCATTAGATAGAGACCAGCCATGAAAGAAAGATAATTATAAATAATTTCTTGGTCATGCTTTTAAGTTGAAAAATATTTATTAATTTATCAAAACTTACTCTACTTTTATGTGAATATTACATTGAAAACTTTTTTTTTTTATCATCATCTGTTTGCATATTGATACTTAGTCAAATAACCAATTTCTTTGTTTTGACCTAATAGATGTGGTAATATTTATTACAGTATGTGTAGATACTCTTGTAGAATTTACTATGAGTCTTTTTTTGAAAGTAACTCAATTGCCTTTTATTAGAGTAGAATATGTTTAAGTTAGCAATATTATTTGTGATTTTTTTTTTCCCCCATTTTGCACAGTTGAGGAAGAAGGTGAACGACTATGCAGCTTCTTTGATGAAAATGATTGTCGTTTCAAGTTTGTGTACGGCTATGACGAGAATAAAGAACCAATAGTACGTGTGCAGCAAACTCTTGAATGTCCACCTAAGCTTGATATTCTTGGTTAGTATTTTTCTGAAGTATTATTATGCATTATTTTTTTTCTACTTTGTTCAGTTCAGTATTTAAATTCCAAAATTTATTTCAGACTTACTTTAGTGAACATCATCATCTCTACAAAAATTGAGAGAGGAAGAAGAGCTGACAATTGTAGTTTGTTCTTGGAAAGATGACTCCCAATATACAGTACTAGCCACTTTCAGTAGCTTCATAGTTTGTTCTTGTAAACTACTAGGTTCTGTATACTAGCTCCAGTTTCCTGTAGTTCTGTAAGTCTAGTATACTAGTCTCATTCTCCTGTAGCTCCTTTCCACTTTGTGAAACCTGGTTTGACATCAAGCCTTGGCCAAGAAAGATGGTCTCTGAACCCATTACCAGATATACTGTCATGCTACATAATATAGTATAATATAACTTCATTTTTTTAACACGTCAGCCGTTTCCCACCAAGGCAGGGTGACCCAAAAAGAAAGAAAAAATTTTTTTGTTATTCAACACTTTCACCGTTACTCATACGTAATCACTGTCTTCGCAGAGGCACTCAGATACGACAGTTTAAATGTCCGTCCAAACTGCTAATATCCCAAACCCCTTCTTTAAAGTGTACTTCCCATTTCTAGGACTCAAGTCCAGCTGACCGGTTTCCCTGAACCCCTTCACAAAATATTACCCTGCTCACACTCTAACAGCTCATCAGGTCCCAAAAACCATTTGTCTCTATTCGCTCCTATCTAACATGCTCATGCATTCTTGCTGGAAGTCCAAGCCCCTCACCCATAAAACCTCCTTTACCCCCCTTCCTCCAACCTTTTTGAGGATGACCACTACCCTGCCTTCCTTCCCCTACATATTTATGCTCTCTCCAAGTCATTCTACTTTGTTCCATTCTCTCCAAATAACCCAACTGCCTCAACAACCCCTCTTCAGCCCTCTGACGAATACTTATAATAATACCACACCACCACCTAATTTCAGCAGTATGAATTTTCTGCTTAATATTTACACCACACATTGCCCTTAGACACGACATCTCCACTGCCTCCAGCCTTCATGTACTAATTTAATTTATATTCAATGTGATTTTAAGGTGCATTTATAAAAAAAAAAAAAAATCACGACTAAAATGTTTAAAACTCTTTAATCTATTGCTTTGTTTTTCCATGAAGGGATTGTTCTTGGTGTGATTGGTGCCATTGTTGCTGTGGGTCTGGCCCTCCTGTTTATGTGGAAGGTCCTTACTACCATCCATGACAAGCGAGAATTTGCTCGCTTTGAAAAGGAGCGTATGATGGCTAGATGGGATACTGTAAGTCTTTTGAAAAGTTTTTTATTGACAGTAATAATGTGGATACATTGAACCTCTTAACCCTTTCATTGTCCAGACTCCCAATCTGAAACTTATCCACAGCATCCAAGAATTTAAAAAAAAAAAAAAAAAAAAAAAAAAGGAAAATTTTTGTGAAATTGTAGAGAATCTTTCTGAGGGTAATAAAACAAAAAATTACAAAATTTGATGGAAAATTGCCAAGATTACATTTTCACAAATTTTGCTCTATCAGCAATATTTACTCATTGGGTATTTTGCCCACTTAAGTCCTATTTTAGGCTAATTACATTGTTTCAATAGACCAAATTCTTAGCTTTTTTGTTGTACGTCTTCCATTTTATCAATTGAGCACAAGAAACTGCCCAATCAACTATTTCAGCTACCCATTAAAGTGATCAGAAACTGGTAATTTGACTAATTTCACACAAATTTCAGAATGGGGTCCAGAATAAACAGTGTAGGCATTCCAGGTACTAATCTAACACTTCTTCTATTTATTAGTTACATTCCCTGACTTTACATATGAATTCCATTTTTATTTTTTATTCACGCAAAAAAAAAAAAGATTTATTGTTATGCAATATTGTAATAATTGTATAAATAATATCAGCACATTCGTGAACACACATTACACCCACCAATTGGACAAGTGACGTGATTTGTTTACTCTTAAATATTGGCAAAAATCAAACATTTCTGCTATTTGAGCTCAATTTCAGGCTATTTTCAGTTCCGAAACCAAACAAAATCATCTCTATTTCTGTAATATATCTTCCATTCTTTCAAATAAGACCAAAGAACCAAGAATACAACAATAAAAAACTACGAAATTACACTGCAAAGTTTCTGTTTTAAACCAAAAAGTCGCTGTTATTTCTCATTATATACTGCATACTGCAGGATTTTTTATATGGTGCACGTTTACTCCATAGATCCATTCTCTCATATCTAGGCCCAAATTTACTGCTCACAGCTTATCTGAGTGAGCTGAGCTCTTGGTGTAGTACTACGGCACAGCCAATGACCTCAAACCTGCATTACTACAGCATGGAAAATGAAAGGGTTAAAGAGCCATTCTAGAAGAGATGGTTTAAAAAAAATGTAAGGTGTAGGGTTGTAGAGTGGGTTAAAAAGAATACAAGGTGTACAGTATTAGTGAGTTAACCCTTAAACTGTCCATACGTACATCTACGTTTTTTTACATGCTTTAAAATGGAGAAAATTAAGGTCGGAGCGCTACACATGTGAACGTTGATCTGTGTTTGGACAGTTTAAGGGTTGTAATAACACAAGGTGTATAGTAGACGAGCGAGTTAAAAAATATTCTACTGATTTTGGGTATGCAATATTAAATATAAGTAAATAATGTTTCTTAAGAGGCCATAGTGATAAACATGGCAAAAGTCTTAGAAAAAGACCTAATAAAATTGATAAAGGGTTGTGCTTGATTAAGGAGCAAGTGGTTTTAGTACTTCACCTTTCAGTGGGGTACCTTGATATTGAGGGCTCTTAATTTAAGTAACTGGAGCCTCAGTTGCCTTCCTTGAGTCAAACCTGATTCTCCCTTTCAATCACTATGACCCCTACAGGTTTGTCCCTTCATTTCCTGTACTCAGAGTTAAATACAGTGGACCCTCGCCTAACGATATTAATTCATTCCTGAGAGCTTACCGTTATCCGAATTAATTTTCCTCATAAGAAATAATGGAAATCCAGTTAATCCGTTCCAGACAGCCAAAAGTATTAAAATTTTTTTTTTTCATGAAATATACATTTCCCTACAAAGAAAACAATAAGACATGCACAATAACTACATAAATAAATGTTAAAATGACACCTTTATTGAAGAGTATTGATGAGTGATGTGACACTTTTTCTTGAACACACTGAAAATCCTAGTGATACATGAGTAAAGGCTTCACTTTACAATCCCCACTAGCATTACAACAAAACATGAGAGTTAGCCTGTCTTTTACAGGCTTGTGTCCTGGGAGTGCCTTTTCCTCCTGAGTAATGTAGGTCCTGTTTGGCATTTTCTTCCAGAAGAGGCTTGTTTCGTCACAACACATGTTGGGGTTGGAATTTTTCAGCTTCACCATGCCTTATTGCACTGTGTATGCCACTACGATTCTTAAATCTCTCAAACCAACCTTTGCTGGCCTTAAATTCACCAATATGAGCACTAGTTCTGGCATTTTTTCCTGTTCACCTGGGTGTTAGTCAACTGTTGTGGGTCGCATCCTGGGGGACAAGATTAAGGACCCCAATGGAAATAAGTTAGACAGTCCTCAATGATGTACTGGCTTTCTTGGGTTATCCTGGGTGGCTAACCCTCTGGGGTTAATTGTTTCTCGGTAATTGTTTCCCGTTAAGCCACACCAACAACACACACTCCACATCTTCGAATAGTACAGCTGATGATGGTGGAGCAGCAGCAACAGCTGATGATGGTGGAGCAGCAGCAACAGCTGACTGTGGTGCAGCAGCAGCTGACTGTGGTGCAGCAGCAGCTGACGGTGGTGCAGCAACGGCTGACTGTGGTGCAGCAATGGCTGACTTCGGTGCAGCAGCAGCTGACTTTGGTGCAGCAGCAGCTGACTTTGGTGCAGCAGCAGCTGACCATGATTCAGCAACAGCTGACTGTGGTGCAGCAGCAGCTGACTGTGGTGCAGCAGCAGCTGACTGTGGTGCAGCAGCAGCTGACTGTGGTGCAGCAGCAGCTGACAGTGGTGCAGCAGCAGCTGACGGTGGTGCAGCAGCAGCAGCTGACGGTGGTGCAGCAGCAGCAGCTGACGGTGGTGCAGCAGCAGCAGCTGAAGGTGGTGCAGCAGCAGCAGCTGACGGTGGTGCAGCAGCAGCTGACGGTGGTGCAGCAGCAGCTGACGGTGGTGCAGCAGCAGCAGCAGCTGACGGTGGTGCAGCAACAGCTGACGGTGCAGCAACAGCTGACCGTGGTACAATAGTATGTATTTCTCACCCTTTTTACCACAGGGTTAGCACTAGAAGCTTTCTTTGGGCCCATGGTGGCTTATTTAGCAGTTTTAAGCACTATAAACAATGGAATAATTCAAAATGTATCGAATATATGCATGCAACTGGCCACCCTGGCTTGTAAATAATGATGGCAGGGCAGCTGAGGCTCTCAGGCTGGACAGACAGGTTTGGAAGGAATCACGTTGGGCGAGTTTTTTTATCTTGAGGTGAGGCAAAAAATTTTTGCATTCAAATGCTTCGTATGGCAGAATTAACGTTATGCGATGCGTTCGTTAGGCGGGGGTCCACTGTATTCGACACAAGATTTTTGCATTGCGAAGATTTCTTGTAAAATTTGCAAACAGAAATTAGACCTAGTTAAGAAATGTGCATTTTTTAAAACATTTAACCTGCAGACAGTGTGTAACCTGATTTTCCTTGGAAGTATGTAGGTCTGGGAAGTTAAACTCTTAGAGAGGCTAAGAATTCTACCAGAATGTGTCGTGGCTCTCAAAAAGTCTACCAGGGTGTGGTATTGCTAAATTATGAAATACATAAGCTCTCAACATAACTTTTTTATTTTACAGGGTGAGAATCCCATCTACAGGCAAGCCACATCAACCTTTAAGAATCCTATGTATGGGGGTGGCAAGTAAACTGCCATGTGCCTTGATCTCATTATTGGATCTGAAAACATAATTGATA
>NC_091372.1:1081241-1139051 GCF_038502225.1 Cherax quadricarinatus | reverse complement strand
TTATATTCTAGGTCAGACTTTGGTGTGATGGACTGTTTACATCGTCTTTCCATGTCTACTGTTTTTACTGCTGCCTTTGTATTCTACTGAGGAAGTGGAAAGACACTTATGTACGGTTCAGGATATTTATTAGACGAAACGTTTCGCCATGAATGACTTCTTCAATTTTAAACGAGTATATATAGTGGCAGGAATCAGGTGAAACCTGACTCCTGCCACTATATGTGTGAAAATTTATTTGGTCCCCCCAAAAATTCCACGGACGGGTTCACAGTAAATACGCTTTAGGAGCCCTTAACATCCACCCAAACAAACACTAGATGGCGAAGGCAGTGAGTTCAGCATACTAATTGATAGATTTACCCTTTAAGAAGGTTTACGTAGGATTAAACTGTTAGTAACTAATATTAGAATTAGTGTGGTAACCTTAGATATTAATAATGTAGACTTAGACCTTAGCGGTGCCCGTGGCCTGATCGCTAAAGCTCTCGCTTCACACGGTGATGTTTGCGTTCGATTCCCAGCGAGGGTAGAAACATTGGGCGTGTTTCTTTACACTGGTTGTCTGTGTTGTCCCATCTGCAAAATGAGTACCTGGGTGTTAGTCGAATGGTGTGGGTCTCATCCTGGGACAAAACTGACCTAATTTGCGGGAAATGCTCAGCATAACAAGTGACTTTCTATATAGTAGTATGTCATTGATGTCCGCTGTGGTATGTATACCTTGTACATGTACTTGTAGTAAAGATATTATTATTATTATTATTATTATTATTATTATTATAGGTAGGCTTAGACCTTAATATAGGCTAATATTAGGTTATAGTAGACAATGTGAACTAGCAACGCCTAACTTGTCATGATTGTGACTAGACCTACCTGGAGTTCATTACCTTTGTAAATTGTGAGTTCATTACCTTTGTAAATTGTGAATTCATTACCTCTGTAACTTGCTCAGCTATCAAAACTTTGAGGCCCAGTCCCTGGACCCATTATGTACCTCTGTAATCTTTTGACTACCGCCCACAGGCTGGGTATGGGGTGCATAATAAACATATTAAACTAAAACAACGCCATGCTTGAACGGAGGCAGGAAGGGGTCAGACAGACGCTGGCACGGTCTTCTCAACTAGACACCGTCGTGATAACAAGGTACTGGGAGCTACAGCTCGGTGCCCCACGTGTCTTTAAAATATTGGCCTGTGGAACAAAGAATCATAGAAGCTTCCCGAAGATCTGAGGATATTCGTCTCTATCCAGACCCCCTGCAGTAATACCTTTCATTTCTCTTAGTATAGTTTCCCAGCGATATTCTGAGGAACGTGGGATATTTGATATT
The DNA here is from genome assembly GCF_038502225.1 of Cherax quadricarinatus. NCBI lineage: Eukaryota > Metazoa > Arthropoda > Malacostraca > Decapoda > Parastacidae > Cherax > Cherax quadricarinatus. The sequence goes on along the minus strand of NC_091372.1, from coordinate 1,137,712 downwards.
TAATATTTAATATTTGAACTGTGAGTTATTAGCTGTGGAACGTCCACAGACATGGTAAGATTGCGGGCATCTCCTCTTAAATATTAGTCTAGAAGATAGCGTCTCATAGCATAAATATTTCTTAGGGAATACCCATTGAATTCAGGGATTTTTAAGGTGCAGGTAGGGTATACTAATTTATTTATTTTTTTTATTTATTTATTTATTTATAATTTGAGCACACTTACAGAGGTACAAAAAAAAATACAGATAAGAGCAGCATGCCAAAGCCACTTATACTATGCATAGCATTACGGGCTGGCTTAAAATTAACTTAAGATTAACTAAGCAATGATGAAATCAGTGAAAAACATTAATGTAAACTGATTACTATAAAGCACAAGTGAGTATTACAAAGACAGGTCATATGGTTGCATGCATTGTTGTAAATTCAGTAGAATGGAGTATTCTGTTAGGTAGTGAATTTAAAAAATAATAAAGTTAGATTGGGTTTTAGGTTTAACATTTATGTGATATAATTGTGAGAAACATTTAAGATATACAATTTATAAGGTTCAGTTATTCAGTATTTATTTGGTTTTGGGTGAGTAAGTGATCTTTGAGAAGAGACTTGAATTTATAAACAGGTAGTGTTTCTTTTATATTTACAGGTAATGAATTCCAGATTTTAGGGCCTTTTATGTGCATTGAGTTTTTGCATAGCGTGAGATGGACACGAGGAATATCAAAGAGTGATCTGTGCCTTGTGTTATGGTCATGTGTTCTGTTGAGGTTGGCAAGGAGATGTTTGAGGGGAGGGTTAATATCAGAGTTGAGTGTTCTATGTATGTAATAGGTGCAGTAATAAGTATGGATGTTTTGTATGGTGAGTAGGTTGAGTGTATTGAATATTGGTGGAGTGTGCTGCCTGTAGTGAGAATTTGTTATCATTCTAACTGCAGCCTTTTGTTGGGTAATTAGTGGTCTGAGATGGTTACTTGTTGTTGAGCCCCATGCACAAATTCCATAGGTGAGATAGGGGTAAATAAGAGAGTGATATAGGGCCAGGAGGGCTGACTGTGGAGCATAGTACCGTATCTTCGATAGTATGCCTACAGTCTTGGAAATTTTCTTAGAAATTTGTTGTATATGTGTATGAAATTTGAGTCTATTATCAAGGTGGATTCCTAAGAATTTTCCCTCTGTTAGCTTTGTGATAGGTGATCCGTTTATCATTATGTTAAGAGGGACATCTGTAGCTCTGTTACCAAACTGAATGAAGTAGGTTTTGTCAATGTTTAGTGTAAGTTTGTTAGTACTCATCCAGGTAGATATTTTCTGTAATTCGGTATTTACAGTATTGGCTAGCATGACTGGACTCGGGTGAGAGAAGACGTATGTAGTGTCATCTGCAAAAAGTGTGGGTTTGAGTAATTGCGAAGCATTTGGTAGGTCATTTATGTATAGGAGAAAGAGAAGAGGGCCAAGGACACTTCCCTGTGGGACACCAACTGTAATTGGTTGTGCAGAAGAGTTTGCCCCATTTGCGTACACATATTGGCTTCTGTTGCTGAGGTATGACTTGAGGTAGTTGAGGGAGTGCCCTCTTATACCATAGTGTGATAATTTTACGTGGAGCAAGTCATGGTCAACTGTATCAAAAGCTTTACGTAAGTCAATGAAGATCCCCAGTGGGACTTCTTTTTTCTCTATTGCAGTGTATATATGTTCTAGCATGTGTATAATAGCATCATTAGTATTTTTATTAGGCCTGAATCCAAATTGGCAGGGGTTGAGTATGTTTTGGGAGATAAGGTAGGAGTAGATTCGTTTATGAATTAATTTTTCGAAGATTTTTGAGAGAGGGTGTAAGTTGGATATTGGCCTATAGTTATTCAACTCTGTTTGGTCTCCTCCTTTGTGGATCGGGGTGACCCTTGCTATTTTGAGTACTGTAGGGAAGGTGGAGGATTCAATGGATTTGTTAAAGAGTGTTGCAATGATTGGTGATAGCACTTGTGACACTTTTTTGTATATAAAGGGTGGTAAGGTATTTAAATCTCCTGCCTTGTTTTTTTAGTGCGTTGATAATAAGGGAGACTTCGTATGGGTTAGTCGGAGCTAGGAACAGTGTGTTCGGGTAGTTGCCGGTGAGGTAGTCATTTGGTGGGGTATCTGAGCTTGGGATTTTATTGGCAAGGTTTTGTCCTATAGTGGAGAAGAAATCATTGAGTCTGTTTGCTGTTTCTGTTGGTGGGAGTTGGGGTTCATCTGATTTTGCTAATTTTATTTCGCTATTTCGTGATATCTTTTTTGTTCCCAGAATTTCTGATAGGGTTTTCCAGGTCTTTTTTATATCACCTCGTAAGTTGGATAATCTGTTCTCATAATACAATTTTTTTGCCCTTCTTATCAGGCTGGTTAGGATTGACGAGTAACGTTTTGTTTGGTCTCTGGTTATGTGACCCATTCTGTACTGTTTTTCATATTGGTGTTTTGTATTTATGGATTTGAGAATGCTGGGTGTTAGCCAGGGACTGTTCAGTCTCTTAGCTGTCATCTGCTTAGTTTTTTTAGGGATAAGTTCTTCACTGCCCATAGTATCTTGAAGAGAGGGATCAGAGGCATCTAGGTTTGCTTTTTTAGAATCAGGGGATTTCTAGTAGTATATTCTCCACCACCAAGTAAGTTAGTCCTTTGTGCGTGTAATTAGAAACTTTTTGCAAGATCAGTTTGCATACGGAAATGTATCCTAAAAGCCGCTTGTGAGAGTGAGATGACTAATCTCAGGGTGTCTGTGTCAACAGTACTTGCTAGGGTGAGCATCTCACAAGGTGACAGTCCATACACAATTTCCACAATTATGTACTCGTTTCTTAGTTATCTCTGCATTAGGACTAAAGTAGCCTACTGAGTAGGCGAAACGTTTCGGAATAAAGATACCGAACTGTTGCACATATCTTAATTATCAATTTATCGGTATTATCTTACCACTGTCATACGGTGGAAGCAATTCAGTCATTTATAGAATAATAAATGAGGATTGTCCTAACAACGTTTCTGGGAACTGGTAAAAGTAATTCCTGGCCTGCTACACTCTACTGTCTCTCATTGATCAACACCAGCGGGTTATTGACCGGCTGTAGAGCCTGGCGGCTGTGCCGTAGTCTAGATGGGGTTTTATAGGGCCATTGACAGCTTACGTTGTATCGAGCCAGCAGTGGTGGGCGGTGTTGTGTTGGCACGAGAAATTGGGAAAGTCCTGTCACTGGTGTTAGTCATGTGATCACCCACTGTGTGGAGTGATCACATGACCGAGGCAAGACAGCGGCTGATTGAATTATGGTGAATGTGTTTCCTTTTCTTTAGTAATAATTGTTGGTGTTCCTTCTTTCTTATGTTCTTATGTAAGTACATTATTCAACTTATACAGACCATAGCTTACATCAGTGGTATACTGTATGGAAAGTACCTGGTTATGTAGAGCATTTCTAGCAACTTAGGTTAATTTTGTCTCCATGATGTGACCCACACCAGTCAACTAACACCCAAGCACCTATTTACTGCTAGGTGAGCAGGGACAACAGGTGTCTTAAGGAAACACGCCCAGTGTTTCACCAGTACAGGGGATCGAACCACGGTCCTCAAAGCGTGAGGCGAGAGACGGCTGGGTAAGTTTATTCAGGTATACACGTTTATATAGATTATCATACATAGCAACACATGTGTAGAGAACCTGGGATAACCACCAAAAATCAAGTGACTTATTTCCATTGGGAAGTTAATTATATAATCGAGTTCTTTGTCATTATTGTCTCTTAATGACCCCTGCTTAATTGGAACGTGGCGACCGTGTGTTGTAACGGTTAGAGTGGACAAACCAGTATGGTCTAAGTAGCTTGACACTGTACCCGCGGCACTTTATGGTGGCAGCCTGTGGCAACCCAGCTTTGATAGACACTAAGCTGTGGTCCTGGGGTCGATCCCCGGTACGGGTGGAAACATTAGGGCGTGTCATCATAAGACACCTGTTGTCCATGTTCACCTAGCAGTAAAATAAGTACCTGGGTGTTAGTTGGCTGGTGTGGGTCGCATCCTGGGACAAAATGACCTAATTTGCCTGAAATGCTATGGTTTGTATACCTTGTTCATGTACTTGTAGAAATAAGTTATTATTATTATTATTATTATTATTATTATTATTATTATTATTATTATTATTATTATTATTAAGGTCAAATCCTGGGACCTCGTGGAAACAAGTCAATTTGACCTTTTTTGTTTTTTAGAGGGGGGGGGTTATTCTGGAGGGTAATTTCCACTCTGTATAATAACTGTAGTTCTGTGTACCTGTGCCTAAATAAATTCACTGTAGATAAATGGTTCAGAGAACCGACAAGTTAGACACATGTGCAACAATTAGGTATCTTCATTGTGGAAACATTTCACCGCTCAGTGGCTTCATCAGTCTAATAAAAGAAGAATAGTACAGATCAGGTGGAGTTTGAGGTAATCAGTCCCTCAGTAGAGGGACTGATTTATGGTTATTTGTATATAGTAACATATGTGTAAATTACATACCAGGATTACCCCCCCCTCCCAAAAAAGGTCGAAGTGATTTATCTCCATTAAGGTCCTTATAATATCTTAATGTTCAGAGTCTGGCTGTCAGATACAGTAGAACTCAGTCGTACCTGGAGTCTACCTTCATGGTGTTTCGGGGGGTCAACGCCCCCGTGGCCCAAGCCTCGCGGTGGATCAGGCCCTGATCAACCAGGCTGTCTTTCTTACAACCTTAAACATTAACACAAGTAACACATGTAACCAGAAACATTGTCCCTGATCACATGTACGATGATGAGATCTGGAGTTTACCTGGAGTTTACCTGGAGAGAGTTCCGGGGGTCAACGCCCCCGCGGCCCGGTCTGTGACCAGGCCTCCTGGTGGATCAGAGCCTGATCAACCAGGCAGTTGCTGGTAATTGCAGTACAGTATGTGAAAATAGTGTAATATTCTATAGCAATTCCTGTGATCGTATTTACTTGGACCTACTTCACTTTTCTGCAACATTGCAAGCTCCTGATGATGTGTTGATTGCAACACGAAAGGCCTAGAGCTATCATTCAACTCCCCCCGTGGTTGTTTTGCATAGAGGTCTGGGTGGAGGTGTGTGGCTGGTGATATACTTAAGTATACAGAGAGTGTGTAAGTAATACATACCGCGGTGTGAGTTAAGGCGTATTTCTGTGAAGACCTTTCGACCAGCGAGGACCTGACCACCTCACGAATTGTGAGTTGGTAGTAGTGACGGGCAAAACATCGCATTACACTGACATAACTAACACTGTGTATTATGTACGGGTGTGTGACTGCAGCTCTGGTGTGTTCTACCTTTCTTTAATAAATTTAATACAAGGACATGATAACACTTACCGGCCCAGTCATACTGTTACATTGCGTGTTATTACATTTACCGCGTCGTGTGTCATTACCGTGCCATATTACTGTGTCGTGTCATATATTACCGTGTCATATTACCGTCATATTACTGTGTCGTATTACCGTGCCATATTACCTTGTCATATTACCATGCCATATTACTGTGTCATATTACCGTGTCATATTACCGAGTCATATTACCGAGTCATATTACCGTATCATATTACCGTGTCATATTACCGTGTCATATTACCGTGTCATATTACCGAGTCATATTACCGAGTCATATTACCGTATCATATTACCGTGTCATATTACCGTGTCATATTACCGTGTCATATTACCGAGTCATATTACCGTGTCATATTACCGTGACATATTACCGTCTGGGTTCGATTCCCAGCCAGAGTAGAAACATTGGACGTGTTTCTTTCCACCTGTTGTCTATGTTCCCCATCAGTAAAATGGGTACCTGGGTGTTAGTGACTGGTGTGGGTCGCATCCTGGGACACTGACCTAATTTGCCCGAAATGCGGAGCATAACAAGGGACTTTCTGTATAGTAGTATGTCATTGTTGTCAGCTAGGACTGTATACCTTGTACATGTACTTGTAGTAAATAAAGATATTATATTATTATTAGTAGGTTGGTAGACAGCAACCACCCAGGGAGGTACTACCGTCCTGCCAGATGACTGTGAAACAGAAACCTGTAACTGTTTTACATGATGGTAGGATTGCTGGTGTCTTTTTCTGTCTCATAAACACGCTAGATAACAGGAATATCTCGCTACTCCTACTTACACTTTGGTCACACTTCACAGACATGCACATGCATATATATATATATACATACATCTAGGTTTTTCTCCTTTTTCTTCTTTATTTCTTCTATTGTCCATGGGGAAGTGGAAAAGAATCTTTCCTCTGTAAGCCATGCGTGTCGTATGAGGCGACTAAAATGCCGGGAGCGATGGGCTAGTAACCCCTTCTCCTGTAGACATTTACTAAAAAAGAGAAGAAGAAAAACTTTATAAAACTGGGATGCTTAAATGTGCGTGGATGTAGTGCGGATGACAAGAAACAGATGATTGCTGATGTTATGAATGAAAAGAAGTTGGATGTCCTGGACCTAAGCGAAACAAAGCTGAAGGGGGTACGGGAGTTTCGGTGGGGGGAAATAAATGGGATTAAATCTGGAGTATCTGAGAGAGTTAGAGCAAAGGAAGGGGTAGCAGTAATGTTGAAGGATCAGTTATGGAAGGAGAAAAGGGAATATGAATGTGTAAATTCAAGGATTATGTGGATTAAAGTAAAGGTTGGATGCGAGAAGTGGGTCATAATAAGCGTGTATCCACCTGGAGAAGAGAGGAATGCAGAGGAGAAAGAGATTTTGGGAGATGTTAAGTGAATGTATAGGAACCTTTGAACCAAGTGAGAGAGTAATTGTGGTAGGGGACCTGAATGCTAAAGTAGGAGAAACTTTTAGAGAGGGTGTGGTAGGTAAGTTTGGGGTGCCAGGTGTAAATGATAATGGGAGCCCTTTGATTGAACTTTGTATAGAAAGGGGTTTAGTTATAGGTAATACATATTTTAAGAAAAAGAGGATAAATAAGTATACAAGATATGATGTAGGGCGAAATGAGAGTAGTTTTTTGGATTATGTATTGGTAGATAAAAGACTGTTGAGTAGACTTCAGGATGTACATGTTTATAGAGGGGCCACAGATATATCAGATCACTTTCTAGTTGTAGCTACACTGAGAGTAAAAGGTAGATGGGATACAAGGAGAATAGAAGCATCAGGGAAGAGAGAGGAGAAGGTTTATAAACTAAAAGAGGAGGCAGTTAGGGTAAGATATAAACAGCTATTGGAGGATAGATGGGCTAATGAGAGCATAGGCAATGGGGTCGAAGAGGTATGGGGTAGGTTTAAAAATGTAGTGTTAGAGTGTTCAGCAGAAGTTTGTGGTTACAGGAAAGTGGGTGCGGGAGGGAAGAGGAACGATTGGTGGAAAGATGATGTAAAGAGAGTAGTAAGGGAGAAAAAGTTAGCATATGAGAGGTTTTTACAAAGTAGAAGTGATGCAAGGAGGGAAGAGTATATGGAGAGAAAGAGAGAAGTTAAGAGAGTGGTGAAGCAATGTAAAAAGAAAGCAAATGAGAGAGTGGGTGAGATGTTATCAACAAATTTTGTTGAAAATAAGAAAAAGTTTTGGAGTGAGATTAACAAGTTAAGGAAGCCTAGAGAACAAATGGATTTGTCAGTTAAAAATAGGAGAGGAGAGAGGAATATTTTGAGGAATTGTTAAATGTTGATGAAGATAGGGAAGCTGTGATTTCGTGTATAGGGCAAGGAGGAATAACATCTTGTAGGAGTGAGGAAGAGCCAGTTGTGAGTGTGGGGGAAGTTCGTGAGGCAGTAGGTAAAATGAAAGGGGGTAAGGCAGCTGGGATTGATGGGATAAAGATAGAAATGTTAAAAGCAGGTGGGGATATAGTTTTGGAGTGGTTGGTGCTATTATTTAATAAATGTATGGAAGAGGGTAAGGTACCTAGGGATTGGCAGATAGCATGCATAGTTCCTTTGTATAAAGGCAAAGGGGACAAAAGAGAGTGCAAAAATTATAGGGGGATAAGTATACCTGGTAAAGTGTATGGTAGAGTTATTATTGAAAGAATTAAGAGTAAGACGGAGAATAGGATAGCAGATGAACAAGGAGGCTTTAGGAAAGGTAGGGGGGGTGTGGACCAGGTGTTTACAGTGAAACATATAAGTGAACAGTATTTAGATAAAGCTAAAGAGGTTTTTGTGGCATTTATGGATTTGGAAAAGGCGTATGACAGGGTGGATAGGGGGGCAATGTGGCAAATGTTGCAAGTGTATGGTATAGGAGGTAGGTTACTGAAAGAGTTTTTACGAGGAGTAGTGAGGCTCAAGTTAGAGTATGTAGGAAAGAGGGAGATTATTTCCCAGTAAAAGTAGGCCTTAGACAAGGATGTGTGATGTCACCGTGGTTGTTTAATATATTTATAGATGGGATTGTAAGAGAAGTAAGTAAATGCGAGGGTCTTGGCAAGAGGCGTGGAGTTAAAAGATAATCACACATAAAGTGGGAGTTGTCACAGTTGCTCTTTGCTGATGACACTGTGCTCTTGGGATATTCTGAAGAGAAGTTGCAGAGGTTGGTGGATGAATTTGGTAGGGTATGCAAAAGAAGAAAAGTAAAAGTGAATACAGGAAAGAGTAAGGTTATGAGGATAACAAAAAGATTAGGTGATGAAAGACTGGATATCAGATTGGAGAGGGAGAGTATGGAGGAGGTGAATGTATTCAGATATTTGGGAGTGGACGATGGGTCTATGAAAGATGAGGTGAATCATAGAATTGATGAGGGGAAAAGGGTAAGCGGTGCACTTACGAGTCTGTGGAGACAAAGAACTTTGTCCTTGGAGGCAAAGAGGGGAATGTATGAGAGTACAGTTTTACCAACGCTCTTATATGGGTGTGAAGCATGGGTGATGAATGTTGCAGCGAGGAGATGGCTGGAGGCAGTGGAGATGTCATGTCTGAGGACAATGTGTGGTGTGAATATAATGCAGAGAATTCGTAGTTTGGAAGTTAGGAGGAGGTGCGGGATTACCAAAACTGTTGTCCAGAGGGCTGAGGAAGGGTTGTTGAGGTGGTTCGGACATGTAGAGAGAATGGAGCAAAACAGAATGACTTCAAGAGTGTATCAGTCTGTAGTGGAAGGAAGGCGGGGTAGGGGTTGGCCTAGGAAATGTTGGAGGGAGTGGGTAAAGGAGGTTTTGTGTGCGAGGGGTTTGGACTTCCAGCAAGTATGCGTGAGTGTATTTGATAGGAGTGGAGACAAATGGTTTTTAATACTTGACGTGCTGTTGGAGTGTGAGCAAAGTAACATTTATGAAGGGATTCAGGGAAACCGGCAGGCCGGACTTGAGTCCTGGAGATGGGAAGTACAGTGCCTGCACTCTGAAGGAGGGGTGTTAATGTTGCAGTTTAAAAACTGTAGTTTCAAGCACCCTTCTGGCAAGACAGTGATGGATAAGATAAGATAAGATTTCGTTCGGATTTTTAACCCCGGAGGGTTAGCCACCCAGGATAACCCAAGAAAGTCAGTGCGTCATCGAGGACTGTCTAACTTATTTCCATTGGTGTCCTTAATCTTGTCCCCCAGGATGCGACCCACACCAGTCGACTAACACCCAGGTACCTATTTGCTGCTAGGTGAACAGGACAACAGATGTAAGGAAACGTGTTGAAATGTTTCCACCCGCCGGGAATCGAACCCGGGCTCTCCGTGTGTGAAGCGGGAGCTTTAGCCACCAGGCCACCGGGCCTGGTGAAAGTTTTTCTTTTTCGGGCCACCTTGCCTTGGTGGGAATCGGCCAATATGTTAATAATAAAAAAAAATTACCGTGTCATACAAGTTATTAGTCAGCTCCATAAAACACCATAACATGTGACCAATAACTAACTCATTCTCACCACTTAAAAAAAATAAATCATGTCCTGGGACATGTAATCTCTGATGTAAAGGTTAACAGTGTTAACAAACACTTCGTTGTGACCCTCAAGTGAGAGTAGTAATGGACTGGAAACTATCCAGGTAATTAGCTGTTGTTGGGATTCATAGGGCCACTGACAGCGTACGCCGTATCAATTCAATTCAATTCAGTTCAATTCAAAGTTTATTCTCTATAAGGATTACAATGCTGAGTTTACAGAATTTGGTTATTGTGTGGTTTACATGTAGTAAAATAATGATTACAGAGTGTACCACTAGAACACCTAGCATGACTAGGCATTACAGAGTGTACCACTAGAACACCTAGCATGACTAGGCATTTTGGGCAGACTTAGTTTAATTCTTAATTTTAAAATATTACAAATTATGAGGTAAGTTGGTATTATGGCTAAGTGACTAAATACTAATTTGTGAGTTTAGCAATGTGAATGCTTGATTAATGATACTAGCATGACTAGGCATTTTGGGCAGACTTAGTTTAATTCTTAATTTTAAAATATTACAAATTATGAGGTAAGTTGGTATTATGGCTAAGTGACTAAATACTAATTTGTGAGTTTAGCAATGTGAATGCTTTTGTTATGGCACAGTACATAGTTTCAGTATTGGAGTATCACAGGATTCATTATTTTAAGATTGAGATTAATATTTCTGTTTATGGTCAAATGAGTGAGTGAGTGTAAGTGTGAACCACCAGGTGGTATTCGTGTAGTTAGTTGACAGGGTGTATCAGGGAGATAAGATGTTTTCCAATGGTAGTTTTGAAGGAGATGAATGTGTCTGCAGTTCTAGAGTTCTCAGGTAGGGTGTTCCAGACATACATTGAATTTTTGTAAAGGTTTAGTCGGACACGGGGAATGTCGTAGAGATGTTTGTGTCTGGTGTTATGCCTGTGGGTTCTGTCATAACTATCAAGAAAGTGTTTTAGGTCAAGGTTGATATTGGAGATTAAGGTCCTGTAGATGTAGATTGCACAGTAGTAAGTGTGGATGTACTGAACAGGGAGTAAGTTTAGATCTATGAAGAGTGGGGGGGGGGGTGCTGCCAGAGAGGGGATTTAGTGATTATTCTTACTGCAGCTTTTTGTTGGGTTATTATTGGCTTTAGATGTGTTGCTGCAGTTGATCCCCAAGCACAAATAGCATAGGTGAGGTATGGATAAATAAGTGAGTGGTATAGTGTGAGAAGGGCTTTTGCGGCACGTAGTATCGTAATTTGGAGAAGATCCCAACCGTTTTGGATACTTTTTTGGTTATGTGTTGGATATGGGTGCTGAAATTCAGGTTGTTGTCAAGGTATAGGCCTAGGAATTTGCCCTCATTATGTCTGGTAATTAGAGTGTTGTCGATCTTAATGTTAATTTGTGCATCTCCTGCTCTGCTACCAAACATAATATAGTAGGTTTTGTCAGTGTTAAGCGTAAGTTTATTGGCTGTCATCCAAGTCGATATTTTGATCAGCTCCTCGTTAACAATGGTGTTGAGGGTGGCAAGATTAGGGTGAGAGATGACATAAGTCGTGTCGTCAGCAAAGAGAATGGGTTTCAGGTGTTGGGACACGTTTGGAAGATCATTGATGTATATGAGGAAGAGCAGGGGACCAAGGACACTTCCCTGCGGAACTCCAGTATCAAGTGGCCGTGTTGTTGATGCTGTGTCTTTAATGGTGACATACTGATACCTATTAGTAAGGTAAGATTTGAAATATGCAAGCGCATAGCCTCTTAAACCGTAATGGTCAAGTTTGTGGAGTAGGATGTCGTGGTCTACTGTGTCAAAAGCTTTTCTTAGGTCAATAAAAATTCCTAGTGGATATTCCTTATTTTCCAATGCTGTGTAAAGCAGATCTAGCATTTTTATGATTGCATCATTAGTGCTTTTATTTTTCCTGAATCCAAATTGGCAGGGGTTGAGTATGTTTTGTGCCGTTATAAATGAATATAGTCTCCTGTGCACGAGTTTCTCAAAGATTTTGGATAGCAATGGTAAGTTTGATATTGGCCTATAGTTGTTTAAGTCTCTAGGGTCACTACCTTTATGTATTGGTGTAACCCTTGCCATCTTGAGTAGTTTCGGGAAGGTGCTAGTTTCTAGTGACTTGTTAAAAAGTAATGAAATAGCATGCGAAAGGACATGGGCCGCTCACTTGTACAATAATGGTGGGACATGAGACAGATTCCCCGAGTTATTTTTAAGTGACTTTATAATCTCGGTGACTTCCGTGGGCTCAGTTGGTGCAAGATAGAAGGAATTTGGGAAATTCCCATCTAGGTAGTCCCCGGCATGGGCATTGGTATGTGGGATTTTATTGGCGAGATTAGATCCTATGGTTGAGAAGAAGTCGTTTATCTTGTTAGCTGTGTCAGTGGGATGTAGTGGTGTTTCATTAGGTTTAGTTAGGACAATATTCTTGGTTTTTTTCAGTTTGTGGGTCCCTAGAATCTGAGAGAGTGCTTTCCAGGTCTTTTTTATATCTCCACTTGTGTCTGTGAATCTACTGGAGTAGTATAGTTGTTTGGCTTTCTTTATTACTTTGGTGAGAGCTGATGAATAGTGTTTAAGAATATCTTTGTGTATTAAGCCCTGTCTGTATTGCTTTTCATATTGGTGTTTCTTGTCAATGGATTTCAGAATGGTGCTGGTTAGCCATGGGCAACCAAGCCGTTTGTTTGTGATCTGTTTCGTTTTTATAGGACAATGTTTGTTGTATAGTCTAAGTAGTTTGTTAAGAAAAATGTCTGTCCAGTAGTCAATACCATTGGCCTTGGAGAATTCTGTAGGCCAATCAACAATCTCTAGGTCAGCTGTGAACTTCCTTATTGAGGCCTCGTCATGGAGTCTAAATGAGACTTTGTTGTATTCAAGTGGTGGTTTACTAATGTTTGTCAGGAGGAAGGTAGGGTAGTGGTCTGTAGTGCTATCTGTGATTATCCCTGATTTAAGGGGGGCTAGTATATTGGTCCATATGTGGTCTATTATGGTTGCACTTGTCTCAGTGAGCCTGGTTGGTTTAGTTATTGTTGGTATGAGAAGTGTGTTGTTCATATTGTTGATGAAATCAGTTACAGGCTGATCATCTAGTAAGCCAAGGTTGATGTTGAAGTCTCCAGCTAAGAGAAGGTGGTGCTTATTCATTTGTCTGCTTGTTATTAGTGACTTTAATTTCTCACTGAAATTTGGGATGTTTGTGTGAGGTATCCGGTAAATGGCACCGATTGTTATAGGTGTCTTAAGGTTTTTTACAGTAAAATTAGCAAAAATGTATTCCCCATATTCATCACTAAAGCAAGTGGTGCTAATACAAGATAATTGGTTAGAGTAATAGATTGCAATACCACCCCCAACTTGGTTTGGTCTGCAGTTGTGAATTGCTGTGTATCCTGGTAGAGGGTAGATATCTATTGTGTCCTGCTTAAGCCAGGTCTCGGTAAGAATAATGCAGGAGAAGGGTGTCTTTAGTGATTCAAGGAGTGCCAGGAGGTCATCATAGTGTTTGCTTAAGGACCTGATGTTGTAGTTAAGTACTGATAGACTTTTAGCATTGTTTAGGATAGTGCTGGCTTGTGATGCTGTGTAATAAAGGCAGTTACTTTCCAATAGGTTTTGATTGTGTGTCAGATTATGGAGGTTTAGATCAGGGTCAACGTGATCAATCATCTTCTAGGTTTAAATTATGGTTATTTATATCCTGAGTTGTGTGTTGAGTTTTAGTACTGATATCTGTAGTGGTGGGAAGTTTGGACAAGTATATAGCTAGAGTATTTTGGTCATGTAGAGTATAGTCACTACTACACATAATGAAGTTGATGTTGTCTATGTGTTGTGCTGGAATGAACTAAAGTACAACTAGGTATAAACTAGTAATATAAAAATACAAATTAAAAATAGCACAAGACTCTCACTTGTAATTGCACTAAGGTCTAATAATGACTTTTGTGGAGTCTATGTTTTGAGCTAGAATGAGCTATAGTACAACTAGATTTAATCTAATAATATAAAAATAGTAATTACAATATGGTCTAATATAATGAATTTGGTACTGACTATGTATTGAGCTAGAATGAGCTATAGTACAACTGAGTTTAATCTAATAATATAAAAAAGGCACAAGACTCTAAGGTGTTATATAAGTTGTTTACAAGAATTAGAGTATAACTAGATTTAAATTGACAGGATAAAATACACAAGTTAAGGTAGAAAAAGAATAATAAAAAAAATTATAAAAATATAAATGGCAATGACTTGGTTATAATATGCTAGTAAGATGGTAGACAGGATAATATAAAAGTTGTAGTTGAAAATACTAGTTTAAAAAAGTATAGAATAAAAATGGTCAATAAAAGAAGTTTACAATAAGTTTGATCAATATAGTTTAAAGCAAAATTGGGCAATAATAGGGATTTAGAATAAAATTGGGCAATTGAGTATTTTTTAAAGTGAGGTAGAATTATTGAGGACAAGTTATGGCTAGTTTATAATAAAATAAGATGGAACAGTGATGCGGTAAGTTGTAAAAAAAGGAGATAGATTCTGTAGATATTAAACACAATTAAGACTATGAGGTAGAATGGTCGTTGAATACAACAATGACAATCAAAAGTAGTTGGGGTATTAGAATTTTAGGGGGGCACAAATTTATGACAATATAACACTAACGGTGGACTGTGGGTATTATCTGCACTTTACTCTGATTCTGTTATTCCAGCCTCACTTAGGAATGTTTTAAGGTCATGTTGTGTGGAGATGAAGTATCTCTTCCCAGTGGGCTGTTTCCTAACTGCGATTTTTCCATCCCTCACAAAGCACTGGTGGATTTTTTGGGCATAGCGTAATTTTCTTAGCCGATAAAGAAGGTTTTGTCTTGTTCCAGGTAACTAGCTTGAACGATAGCATATGAAGACTGTGTTAATTATAATCCTGTGTTACATTATGTGCCTAATGTTGAAAATTGTATAAAATACCGAAAGGTTGATGATTAAGACACATTTCATTTCACTACTACATCTGCTGCCTCTGTATTTGACTGAAGAAGCCTACTGTGTAGGCGAAACGTTCGAACAGTAAAGATATCTAACAGCTGTACAATATGTCTTAATCATCAATAGTTGTATATACCTTACGGCCGGCATAGTCTAGTGACCTTGGCGTTATGGATCTCTCTCAGAAACATGCTTGGAGAGTTGCTTGTTCCTAATTTCTGCTTGGTTGGTTAATTAGGTTTGAAGTCTGCTACACGAGGGTCACTAAGGCTACATATCACCTGTACACCTTCACTCAAGGCTATTTAAACCCCTAATGAAGGGATCACAGTAAACTAAATGTAACATGTATGAAAGACTGTGCTATAACTTAAATTGTCAGGCACACCATCTAAAGGGTACAAAAAGATACAAAAGATCCAGGCCATGGGAAAGCCTGCGTAGCAACAGCCACTCAAGAGGGAGAGGTTTTTTTAGTGCCAGGAAGGAAAAAAAACTGGCAGGAAATGGCAGAAATCGTACGCCAAATTCAGTCATTCCTGGAGTGGAACCACAGTCGATGGCCTCCACTCCAAACCAACAGATACAGATATTAGTGCAGGAAAAAAAAGGTCCTCCCGCCCAGTACCACCAATACCACCAGTCTGATGACATTCTTCTTTGCAAATATACAGGGTCTAAAGCCAGCAACAAACAACAAAATACCTTTCATCCGTGGACTGCTTGCAGAGGCAAATGCAATGTTTGCGGCTTTCACAGAGACCCACATTAAGGATCACTTGGACAACCAAATATGGATCCCAGGTTACAACCTATACAGATGCGACAGAGTGAACAGGCAAAAGGGGGGGAGGGGGTTGGCCTATATATCGCAGAGTCACTTGTTTGCACAGAACTGCTTAATGCCTCAAACGATGTAGTGGAAGTTTTAGCAGTAAAGGTCGAGAACCAAAACCTAGTCATTGTGGTAGTCTACAAGCCTCCGGATGCAACGTCCCAGCAATTCCAGGAACAGCTGTTAAAAATTGACCACTGTCTGGAAAATCTTCCAGCTCCTGCCCCCAACATCTTGCTCCTGGGGGATTTCAACTTGAGGCACCTAAAATGGAGGAATATAGCAAATAATGTTGTTGCAGTGATAACACCAGGAGGCAGCTCTGACGAGAACTCGCATACACACGATGTTTTAAATCTCTGCACAAAATTCAACTTAAACCAGTAAATAATAGAGCCTACTAGGCTGGAGAATACACTAGACCTCATCTTCACTAACAATGATGATCTGATACGAAATGTCACCATATCAAAAACAATATACTCAGATCACAACATAATCGAGGTTCAGACATGTATGCGCGGAGCCCCAGACCAACATAATGAGATTAGTTGATAAATTAGACACATGTGCAACTCTTGGGTATCTTTATTGAGGAAACGTTTCGCCACACAGTGGCTTCATCAGTCCATACAAAGGAGAATATTGAAGAACAGGAGGAGAATGAGGTAATCAGTCCCTCAACCTTGAGTCGATGTGGTCAGTCCATCAATCTTGAATAGAATACGGCATACGTGCTGAGAAGGAGCTTATAAACCGTTGGCAGGAGAGGTGCAGCAGTCATAGGTCGTGTAACATTTGTTCAATGTTGAAGTAGGTCGTGCCCAAGAATTAGGCAAGCGAAGAATTCCCAAGTATTAAGATCCCAAGAAGTTGCAGTGTCTGACAGGTTTGTAGATGAATGGTTCAGAGAGCCGTATTCTATTCAAGATTGATGGACTGACCACATCGACTCAAGGTTGAGGGACTGATTACCTCATTCTCCTCCTGTTCTTCAAGATTCTCCTTTGTATGGACTGATGAAGCCACTGTGTGGCGAAACGTTTCCTCAATAAAGATACCCAAGAGTTGCACATGTGTCTAATTTATCAACATGTCGGTTCTCTGAACCATTCATCTACAATAATGAGATTAGTCACGAGGGAGCCTTCACCAAATTCAACTTTAATAACAAGAACATAAAGTGGGACCAAGTAAACCAAGTCCTAACCGATATAAGCTGGGAAGATAGACTAAGCAACACAGACCCCAACTTATGCCTAGAACAGATTAACTCGGTGGCACTCGATGTATGCTCAAGGCTTATTTCTTTAAGAAAAAGGATGAGTAGATGTAAAATAGAAAGAGACAGGCGCTCCCTTTACAGGCGACGGAAAAGAATAGCAGAGCGGCTAAAAGAGATCAATATATCTGAAATGCGTAGGGAGACACTGGTCAGAGAAATAGCAAACATCGAGCTAAAGCTAAAGGAATCTTACAGGAATCAAGAATCGCGGGAAGAACTAAAAGCCATAAATGAAATCGAAAGAAACCCAAAGTATTTCTTTTCTTATGCCAAATCAAAGTCGAGAACAACGTCCAGTATTGGGCCCCTACTTAAACAAGATGGGTCCTACACAGATGACAGCAAGGAAATGAGTGAGCTACTCAAGTCCCAATATGGCTCAGTTTTTAGCAAGCCGCTAACCAGACTGAGAGTCGAAGATCAAAATGATTTTTTTATGAGAGAGCCACAGAATTTCGTTAACACAAGCCTATCTGATGTTATCCTGACGCCAAATGACTTCGAACAGGCGATAAATGACATGCCCATGCACTCTGCCCCAGGGCCAGACTCATGGAACTCCGTGTTCATCAAGAACTGCAAGAAGCCCCTATCACGAGCCTTTACCATCCTATGGAGAGGGAGCATGGACACGGGGGTCGTCCCACAGTTACTAAAAACAACAGACATAGACCCACTCCACAAAGGGGGCAGTAAAGCAATAGCAAAGAATTACAGACCGATAGCGCTAACATCCCATATCATAAAATTCTTTGAAAGGGTCCTAAGAAGCAAGATCGCCACCCAACTAGATACCCATCAATTACACAACCCAGGGCAACATGATCCTAGATGCACTAGAAGACAAAAAGAATGCAGATGCAATATATACAGACTTTGCAAAAGCCTTCGACAAGTGTGACCATGGCATAATAGCGCACAAAATGCGTGCTAAAGGAATAACAGGAAAAGTTGGTAGATGGATCTATAATTTCCACACAAACAGAACACAAAGAGTAGTAGTCAACAGAGTAAAGTCCGAGGCAGCTACGGTGAAAAGCTCTGTTCCACAAGGCATAGTACTCGCTCCCATCTTGTTTCTCATCCTCATATGTGACATAGACAAGGATGTCAGCCACAGCACTGTGTCTTCCTTTGCAGATGACACCCGAATCTGCATGACAGTGTCTTCCATTGCAGACACTGCAAGGCTCCAGGCGGACATCAACCAAATCTTTCAGTGGGCTGCAGAAAACAATATGAAGTTCAACGATGAGAAATTTCAATTACTCAGATATGGTAAACATGAGGAAATTAAATCTTCATCAGAGTACAAAACAAATTCCTTCCACAAAATAGAGCGAAAAACCAACGTCAAAGACCTGGGAGTGATCATGTCGGAGGATCTCACCTTCAAGAACCATAACATTGCATCAATCGCATCTGCTAGGAAAATGACAGGATGGATAATGAGAACCTTCAAAACTAGGGATGCCAAGCTCATGATAACACTCTTCAGGCCGCTTGTTCTATCTAGACTGGAATATTGCTGCACACTAACAGCACCTTTCAAGGCAGGTGAAATAGCTGACCCAGAAAATGTACAGAAAATGTACAGAGAACCTTCACGGCGCGCGTAACGGAGATAAAACACCTCAATTACTGGGAGCGCTTGAGGTTCCTAAACCTGTATTCCCTGGAACGCAGGCGGGAAAGATACATGATTATATACACCTGGAAAATCCTAGAGGGACTAGTACCGAACTTGCACACGAAAATCACTCACAACGAAAGCAAAAGACTTGGCAGACGATGCAACATCCCCCCAATGAAAAGCAGGGGTGTCACTAGCACGTTAAGAGACCATACAATAAGTGTCAGGGACCTGAGACTGTTCAACTGCCTCTCAGCATACATAAGGGGGATTACCAATAGACCCCTGGCAGTCTTCAAGCTGACACTGGACAAGCACCTAAAGTCGGTTCCTGACCAGCCGGGCTGTGGCTCGTACGTTGGTTTGCGTGCAGCCAGCAGCAACAGCCTGGTTGATCAGGCTCTGATCCACCATGAGGCCTGGTCACAGACCGGGCCGCGGGGGCGTTGACCCCCGGAACTCTCTCCAGGTAAACTCCAGGTATATATGCTAAGATATCCATCACCCTCAATGTATATACACTGCTGCTCTTATTGTATACTTATCAACGGAGACATATATTGCAAAATATATAGTACTGGTTGGTTAATGGGATTTAAAGGCTATCTGCTACACGAGGGTTAGTAAGGCTGCATGACACCTGTTCACCACCAGCCGAAAATATTTTAATTCTTGTAACAGACATTAAAGTAATTTCTCAGTGTATATACACTGACAGGTGCATGTCCCTCAGTGTATATACACTGACAGGTGCATGTCTCTCAGTGTATATACACTGACAGGTGAATGTGGAAAACACACAGACCCAAGTCATCTACTGGCCCATGCTAGGTAGGTCCTAGTCACCTACTGGCCCATGTTAGGCAGGTCCTAGTCACCTACTGGCCCATGCTAGGCAGGTCCTAGTCATCTCCTGGCCCATGCTAGGCAGGTCCTAGTCATCTACTGGCCCATGCTAGGTAGGTCCTAGTCACCTACTGGCCCATGTTAGGCAGGTCCTAGTCACCTACTGGCCCATGCTAGGCAGGTCCTAGTCATCTCCTGGCCCATGTTAGGTAGGTCCTAGTCACCTACTGGCCCATGTTAGGCAGGTCCTAGTCACCTACTGGCCCATGCTAGGCAGGTCCTAGTCATCTACTGGCCCATGTTAGGTAGGTCCTAGTCACCTCCTGGCCCATGCTAGGCAGGTCCTAGTCATCTCCTGGCCCATGTTAGGTAGGTCCTAGTCACCTACTGGCCCATGTTAGGCAGGTCCTAGTCACCTACTGGCCCATGCTAGGCAGGTCCTAGTCATCTACTGGCCCATGCTAGGTAGGTCCTAGTCATCTCCTGGCCCATGTTAGGTAGGTCCTAGTCACCTACTGGCCCATGTTAGGCAGGTCCTAGTCACCTACTGGCCCATGCTAGGCAGGTCCTAGTCATCTACTGGCCCATGCTAGGTAGGTCCTAGTCATCTCCTGGCCCATGTTAGGCAGGTCCTAGTCACCTACTGGCCCATGCTAGGCAGGTCCTAGTCACCTACTGGCCCATGCTAGGTAGGTCCTAGTCACCTACTGGCCCATGCTAGGCAGGTCCTAGTCACCTACTGGCCCATGCTAGGCAGGTCCTAGTCATCTACTGGCCCATGCTAGGTAGGTCCTAGTCATCTCCTGGCCCATGTTAGGCAGGTCCTAGTCACCTACTGGCCCATGCTAGGCAGGTCCTAGTCATCTACTGGCCCATGCTAGGTAGGTCCTAGTCACCTACTGGCCCATGTTAGGCAGGTCCTAGTCACCTACTGGCCCATGCTAGGCAGGTCCTAGTCATTTACTGGCCCATGCTAGGTAGGTCCTAGTCATCTCCTGGCCCATGTTAGGCAGGTCCTAGTCACCTACTGGCCCATGCTAGGCAGGTCCTAGTCATCTACTGGCCCATGCTAGGTAGGTCCTAGTCACCTACTGGCCCATGTTAGGAAGGTCCTAGTCACCTACTGGCCCATGCTAGGCAGGTCCTAGTCATCTACTGGCCCATGCTAGGTAGGTCCTAGTCATCTCCTGGCCCATGTTAGGCAGGTCCTAGTCGCCTACTGGCCCATGCTAGGCAGGTCCTAGTCATCTACTGGCCCATGCTAGGTAGGTCCTAGTCATCTCCTGGCCCATGTTAGGCAGGTCCTAGTCACCTACTGGCCCATGCTAGGCAGGTCCTAGTCATCTACTGGCCCATGCTAGGTAGGTCCTAGTCACCTACTGGCCCATGTTAGGCAGGTCCTAGTCACCTACTGGCCCATGCTAGGCAGGTTCTAGTCATCTACTGGCCCATGCTAGGTAGGTCCTAGTCACCTACTGGCCCATGTTAGGCAGGTCCTAGTCACCTACTGGCCCATCCTAGGCAGGTCCTAGTCATCTACTGGCCCATGCTAGGTAGGTCCTAGTCACCTACTGGCCCATGTTAGGCAGGTCCTAGTCACCTACTGACCCATGCTAGGCAGGTCCTAGTCATCTACTGGCCCATGCTAGGTAGGTCCTAGTCGTCTACTGGCCCATGTTAGGCAGGTCCTAGTCACCTACTGGCCCATGCTAGGCAGGTCCTAGTCATCTACTGGCCCATGCTAGGTAGGTCTTAATCATCTGCTAGCCCATGCTAGGCAGGTCCTAGTCACCTACTGGCACATGTTAGGTAGGTCCTAGTCACCTACTGGCCCATGCTAGGCAGGTCCTAGTCATCTACTGGCCCATGCTAGGTAGGTCCTAGTCATCTGCTGGCCCATGCTTAGCAGGTCCTAGTCACCTACTGGCCCATGCTAGGTAGGTCCTAGTCACCTACTGTCCCATACTAGGTAGGTCCTAGTCACCTACTGGCCCATGCTAGGCAGGTCCAAGGTACCTACTGACCCATGCTAGGCAGGTCCTAGTCACCTACTGGCCCATGCTAGGCAGGTCCAAGGTACCTACTGACCCATGCTAGGCAGGTCCTAGTCACCTACTGACCCATGCTAGGCAGGCCCAAGTCACCTACTGGCCCATGCTAGGCAGGTCCAGTAGACCTACACGACTCAACTCTGATGATATCTAGTTCACTGTAGACTTGGTCATGGATATACGCGGTCTAACACGTGGAGTATACAAATATATGGTAGAGTAATAACACATGTTACCGTGTCCACAGGTGGGAAGTATGTACCGCGGGCCGTGTTGGTGGACCTGGAACCTGGAACTATGGACTCGGTCCGTGCTGGACCATTCGGACACCTCTTCAAACCAGATAACTTTGTCTTTGGTTAGTTTATCAGAGATAATGTTGAAATGTTAACTATAACGAATGTTTATGTTAAGTCTAATGTATTTAGATATTAACTTAGAAATTAGTTATGGAATTAAATTTCTTGAACCTTGGTAAAATATACCGACATATTGGTTTAGAGAAAGAGGTGTGCCAAGATTAAGATATATTTATTAAACAACGTTTCGGTCGTGGGATCAAGGTCCCAGGAGCGAAACGTTGTCTGATGTATCCTGGTATTTCCTTGTGTTTATGAAGCAGTAATCACAAATATTATAATTTAGAAAGTAGAGATTAAGCAAATTCTCAATATTTACATCTGTTAATTGATGATTTGATAATTGTTAAGTTTCAAGCCTATCTACTGCACGAGGGTTGTTAAGACTACACTTCACCTGTATAATACCAGTCAAGAACACTTTAATACCTTAAATAGTGATTAAAGTGTATATACACTGAGTGTATATACACTCTATGTACACTCGATGTATATACACTCAGAGTATATAAACTGAGAATGTATATAGTTTAAACTTTACTAATCACGTTTTTTTAAAAAACACTAAATATTATTTTGTGTTAAATACACATTGAATAAACTTGTGAAAGTCGTAATAAATGACTGTCGATAAAGAGAAGACTGGAGGGGGACTCGAACCGTGGTGGTGTATGGTAGTAGGTGCAGCACTCGGGCGGGACTTCTGGTGGGAACCTGTCACAAGGAGCACTCCTGCGTCATGTCTGCGTCAGAGACCATTCTCTGCGTCATGTCTGAGTCAAAGAACACCATCTGTGACCCAGCTGGTTGTCCCACTGTTCCAGTACATTATACCAGAACAACTTTTCCATTAGAAGCTCCGTAGCTCAGTGGTAGAGCGCTCCTCCTGCTACCAACAAGACTACCGTTCGACTCCTCGTCCATTCCATAACTAACCCACAATACCATAGCTGGAACAACTCATAACTATCCCACAATACCATGGTTGGAACAACTCATAAATAACCCACAATACCATGGCTGGAGCAACTCATAACTAACCCACAATACCATGGCTGGAATAACTCATAACTAACCCACAATACCATGGCTGGAACAACTCATAACTAACCCACAATACCATGGCTGGAACAACTCATAACTAACCCACAATATCATGGCTGGAACAACTCATAACTAACCCACAATACCATGGCTGGAACAACTCATAACTAACCCACAATACCATGGCTGGAACAACTCATAACTAACCCACAATACCACGGTTGGAACAACTCATAACTTACCCACAATACCATGGCTGGAACAACTCATAACTTACCCACAATACCATGGCTGGAACAACTCATAACTAACCCACAATACCATGGCTGGAACAACATCTTAACTTACCCACAATACCATGGCTGGAACAACTCGTAACTTACCCACAATACCATGGCTGGAACAACTCACAACTTACCCACAATACCATGTCTGGAACAACTCATAACTTACCCACAATACCATGGTTGGAACAACTCATAACTTACCCAAAATACCATGGCTGGAACAACTCATAACTAACCCACAATACCATGGCTGGAACAACTCATAACTAACCCACAATACCATGGCTGGAACAACTCATAACTTACCCACAATACCATGGCTGGAACAACTCACAACTTACCCACAATACCATGGCTGGAACAACTCACAACTTACCCACAATACCATGGCTGGAACAACTCATAACTTACCCACAATACCATGGTTGGAACAACTCATAACTTACCCACAATACCATGGCTGGAACAACTCATAACTAACCCACAATACTATGGCTGGAACAACTCATAACTTACTCACAATACCATGGTTGGAACAACTCATAACTTACCCACAATACCATGGCTGGAACAACTCATAACTAACCCACAATACCATGGCTGGAACAATTCATAACTATCCCACAATACCATGGTTGGAACAACTCATAACTAACCCACAATACCACGGTTGGAACAACTCATAACTTACCCACAATACCATGGCTGGAACAACTCATAACTTACCCACAATACCATGGCTGGAACAACTCACAACTTACCCACAATATCATGGCTGGAACAACTCACAACTTACCCACAATACCATGGCTGGAACAACTCATAACTTACCCACAATACCATGGTTGGAACAACTCATAACTTACCCACAATACCATGGCTGGAACAACTCATAACTAACCCACAATACCATGGCTGGAACAACTCATAACTTACCCACAATACCATGGTTGGAGCAACTCATAACTTACCCACAATACCATGGCTGGAACAACTCATAACTAACCCACAATACTATGGCTGGAACAACTCATAAC
This sequence comes from Cherax quadricarinatus, assembly GCF_038502225.1. Taxonomy (NCBI): domain Eukaryota; kingdom Metazoa; phylum Arthropoda; class Malacostraca; order Decapoda; family Parastacidae; genus Cherax; species Cherax quadricarinatus. The sequence goes on along the minus strand of NC_091372.1, from coordinate 1,113,389 downwards.
TTACCCACAATACCATGGCTGGAACAACTCATAACTAACCCACAATACTATGGCTGGAACAACTCATAACTTACCCACAATACCATGGCTGGAACAACTCATAACTAACCCACAATACTATGGCTGGAACAACTCATAACTTACCCACAATACCATGGCTGGAACAACTCATAACTAACCCACAATACTATGGCTGGAACAACTCATAACTTACCCACAATACCATGGCTGGAACAACTCACAACTTACCCACAATACCATGGCTGGAACAACTCACAACTTACCCACAATACCATGGCTGGAACAACTCATAACTTACCCACAATACCATGGTTGGAACAACTCACAACTTACCCACAATACCATGGCTGGAACAATTGGTAACTACATATGAAATTGCTTTTCCCCAAAATTGTGGAATCATATTTATATTTTGTGTTGTAGGTCAGAGCGGCGCTGGTAACAACTGGGCTAAGGGTCACTATACTGAAGGCGCCGAGCTGGTAGACTCTGTAATTGACATTATCAGGAAGGAAAGTGAGAATTGCGACTGTTTACAAGGTTTCCAGTTGACCCACTCCCTGGGTGGTGGTACTGGGTCCGGTATGGGCACGCTGCTCATCTCCAAGATCAGGGAAGAGTACCCTGACCGTATCATGAATACTTTCTCTGTTATGCCCAGCCCGAAGGTGAGTGTATGTGTTAGTTACCATTTGGTCCTAGGCACATGTCGATTAGACACTAGGCCTGTTGTATGTGCATGCATGCATGTGTGTGTGTGTGTGTGTGTGTGTGTGTGTGTGTGTGTGTGTGTCTGTCTGTCTGTGTGTGTGTGTGTGTATGTGTGTATGTGTGTGTGTGTGTGTGTGTGTGTGTATGTGTGTGCGTGTGTGTATGTGTATGCGTGTGTGTGTGTGTGTGTGTGTGTGTGTGTGTGTGTGTGTGTGTGTGTGTGTGTGTGTGTGTGTGTGTGTGTGTGTGTGTGTGTGTGTGTGTGTATGTGTGTGTGTGTGTTACGAGACCTGGGGGTAGGGGTAAATTGAGGGTAGTGGGGGAGAGAGAGAGAGAGGAGGTGGGGGGACATAGGAACAAAAGGAGCAATGCAGCAGTAGGCCTACTGGCCCATGCTAGGCAGGTCCCTTCCCACTCGTCATTCTTGCTGCCCCATCGGAGATACTTACCTCAAGGGCGTTGACCTCCGGGTCTGCCATACCCAGAGGCAGGAGCCATATACAGTTTTAAGTAGAGATACGACAAGGCTCTTGAAGCCGGGAGAGCGTAGAAGAAGCGGGGACCAGGAGCTGTGACTCGACTTGAGTAATGAGCTTTATGTGTACAGTTGAGATGCCTAAAGTCATTGACTGACCAGCCAGGCTGTGGTTCCTATGGTGGATGGCGTCGGGCCAACAGTAACAACCTGGTCAACGACACAGCATGCTTGTGACCCGGGTACTCTTGGCCAGTAGTTCACTGGGCCAGGACACACTGAGTACACTGAGGAGTCTTGAGTACACACTGAGCTAAGGATTGCGTGGCGCACCCCATGCAGTGAGGGTGAAGAAGCTGTAGCTGTTGTAGCCTCAGCTAAACCCTTCCACTACATCCATACCACTGTTCCCTCACTGTTTATGAGAGAGAGAAAGAAAGAGAGAGAGAGAGAGTGAGAGAGAGTAGGTAGGGTTCCCATTCTGGTGTATGGGGCCCCAACCAGGCTGCTCTCTCTCTCCCTCTCTCAGGGCTTAAAAATATACCAGACACAGGCATATCCCACAGGCCTCCCCAGTCCACCATGGTATGGGGGACTAGGGGAGAGGAGGAAAGATGGGAGGGGTGGAAAAGCCTGTGACGACCGTTTTATTTCACCATCTGTTTTATCACTGCACCATCTGTTTCATCCCTGCACCATCTGTTTCATCACTGCACCATCTGTCTCATCATTTCTTCATCTGTTCCATTATTGCACAGTGAAAAGTTGTGTCTCCCCAAGGCAGGGTACTCGTCCCACTTCTCTTCCTCATTCTTACATCTGACATAGACAGAGACATCAGTCATAGTACTGTGTCATCCTTTGATGACAACACTGGAAATTGTATGAGATGAGAGTGTCATCCATAGAAGACACAGCCAACCTCCAAGCTGACGTCTTCCAGTGGACCACTGATATAAACCAAGTCTTCCAGCGGACCACTGATATAAACCAAGTCTTCCAGTGGACCACTGATATAAACCAAGTCTTCCAGTGGACCACTGATATAAACCAAGTCTTCCAGTGGACCCCTGATATAAACCAAGTCTTCCAGTGGACCACTGATATAAACCAAGTCTTCCAGTGGACCACTGATATAAGTGTGTGTGTGTGTGTGTGTGTGTGTGTGTGTGTGTGTGTGTACTCACCTAATTGTGGTTGCAGGGGTCGAGACTCAGCTCCTGGCCCCGCCTCTTCACCGACCTCTACTAGGTCCTCTCTCCCCCTGCTCCATGAGCTTTATCATACCTCGTCTTAAAACTATGTATAGTTCCTGCCTCCACTACATCGCTTGCCAGACTATTCCACTTCCTAACTACTCTATGACTGAAGAAATACTTCCTAACATCCCTTTGACTCATCTGAGTCTTCAGCTTCCAATTGTGACCCCTTGTTTCTGTGTCCCATCTCTGGAACATCCTGTCTCTGTCCACCTTGTCTATTCCACGCAGTATTTTGTATGTCGTTATCATGTCTCCCTTGACCCTCCTGTCCTCCAGTGTTGTCAGACCGATTTCCCTTAACCTTTCTTCATAGGACATTCCTCTTAGCTCTGGAACTAGCCTTGTTGCAAACCTTTGCACTTTCTCTAATTTCTTGACGTGTTTGACCAGGTGTGGGTTCCAAACTGGTGCTGCGTACTCCAGTATGGGCCTGACGTACACATTGTATAAAGTCTTGAACGATTCCTTACTGAGGTACCGGAACGCTATTCTCAGGTTTGCCAAGCGCCCATATGCCGCAGCAGTTATCCGGTTAATGTGTGCGTCTGGCGATGTACTCGGTATTATACTCACTCTTAGGTCTTTCTCCTTGAGTGAGGTTTGCAGCCTTTGGCCACCTAGCCTATACTCTGTCTGCAGTCTTCTTTGCCCTCCTCCGATCTTCATGACTTTGCATTTGGCGGGGTTAAATTCTAGGAGCCAGTTTCTGGACCACACATCCAGCCTGTCCAGGTCTCTTTGTAGACCTGTCTGGTCCACGTCTGATTTAATTCTCCTCATTAACTTCACGTCATCTGCAAACAGGGACACTTCTGAGTCTATCCCTTCCGTCATGTCGTTCACATATACCAAGAATAGCACTGGTCCCAGGACTGACCCCTGTGGGACCCCGCTCGTCACTGGCCCCCACTGTGATACCTCATCATGGACCATGACTCGCTGTTGCCTCCCTGTTGGGTATTCTCTGATCCATTGCAGTGCCCTTCCTGTTATACGTGCCTGTTCCTCTAGCTTCTGTACTAATCTCTTGTGAGGAACTGTGTCGAAGGCCTTCTTGCAGTCCAAGAAAATGCAATCAACCCACCCCTCCCTCTCATTTCTTACTTCAGTTACCTTGTCGTAAAACTCTAGTAGGTTTGTGACACAGGATTTGCCTTCCATGAATCCATGCTGGCTGTCGTTTATAATCTTGTTCCGCTCCAGGTGCTCCACCACTCTCCTCCTGATAATCTTTTCCAAGACTTTGCATACTATACATGTCAGTGACACTGGTCTATAATTTAGTGCTTCATTTCTGTCTCCCTTCTTAAAGATGGGGACTACATTTGCCTTCTTCCATACTTCAGGTAGTTGCCCAGTTTCAAGGGAAGTGTAGAAGATTTTGGTTAGTGGCACACGTAGTGTCCCTGCTCCCTCTCTAAGGACCCATGGAGAGATGTCCGGTCCCATCGCCTTTGAGGTGTGAAGGTCACTTAGGAGCTTCTCCACCTCCTCCTCAGTTGTGTGTAATTCATCCAACACTTGTTGGTATATCCCTTGTTGCTGTACCCCACTGTTTTGTCTTCCCGTTGTCCCTTCAGCCTCCACTGTAAATACTTCCTGAAATTTCATGTTGAGCTCCTCACATACTTCCTGGTCGTTCGTACTCTTTGCATGCCACAGCTCCCCACCTTCTTTCCTCAGCTTGATTACCTGGTCCTTGACTGTTGTCTTCCTCCTGATGTGGCTGTAGAGTAGTTTCGGGTCAGACTTGACTTTTGATGCTATGTCATTTTCATACTGCCGCTGCGCCTCCCTCCTTATCTGTGCATACTCGTTTCTGGCTCGTCGACTAATCTCTTTATTCTCCTGAGTCCTTTGCCTTCTGTACTTTTTCCATTCTTTAGAGCACTTAGTTTTTGCCTCCCTGCACCTTCGGGTAAACCAAGGGCTCGTTCTGTCCTTCCCATTATTTCTGTTACCCTTGGGAACAAACCTTTCCTCTGTCTCCTTGCATTTTGTTGTTACAAAGTCCATCATTTTGTTTACTGATTTTCCTACCAACTCCTGTTCCCACTGAACCTCCTGCAGGAAGGTCCTCATTCCTGTTTAGTCCCCCCTTTTATAGTTTAGCTTTTCCCTTTCTACTCCTGTTACCCTCTCCACTTTTAGCTCCACGATGTATTCAAAGCTTATAACTACGTGGTCACTAGTTTCAAGGGGCCTTTCATATGTGATATGCTCAATGTCTGAGCTACTTAGGGTGAACACGAGGTCCAGTCTTGCTGGTTCATCCTCCCCTCTCTCCCTGGTAGTATCCCTAACATGTTGGTGCATGAGATTTGCTAGCACCACATCCATCATCTTGGCTCTCCATGTTTCGGGACCCCCACGTGGCTCCAGGTTTTCCCAATCAATCTCCCTGTGATTGAAGTCACCCATGACCAGTAACTTCACTCTACTTGAGTGGGCCCTTCTTGCCACCTCAGCTAGAGTGTCCACCATTACTCTATTGCATTCATCATATTCCTCTCTTGGCCTCCTGCAGTTCTGTGGTGGGTTATACATAACTGCAATGACTACTATACTACATACTGCAATGACTAACAGTGTGTGTGTGTATGTGTGTGTGTGTGTGTGTGTGTGTGTGTGTGTGTGTGTGTGTGTGTGTGTGTGTGTGTGTGTGTGTGTGTATGTGTGTGTGTGTATGTGTGTGTGTATGTGTGTGTGTGTGTGTGTATGTGTGCGTGTGTGTGTGTGTGTTTGTGTGTGTGTGTGCGTGTGTGTGTGTATGTGTGTGTGTGTGTGTATGTGTGTGTGTGTGTATGTGTGTGTGCGTGTGTATGTGTGTGTGTATGTGTGTGTGTGTGTTAGTTACCATTTTGTCCTAGGCACATGTCGATTAGACACTAGGCCTGTTGTATATGTATGTGTGTGTGTGTGTGTGTGTGTGTGTGTGTGTGTGTGTGTGTGTGTGTGTGTGTACTCACCTAATTGTACAAACCTAATTGTGGTTGCAGGGGTCGAGACTCAGCTTCTGGCCCCGCCTCTTCACTGATCGCTACTAAGTCCTCTCTCTGCTTCCTGAGCTTTGTCATACCTCGTCTTAAAGCTATGTATGGTTCCTGCCTCCACTACATTACTTGCTACGCTATTCCACTTCCTGACGACTCTATGACTGAAGAAATACTTCCTAACATCCCTGTGACTCGTCTGAGTCTTCAGCTTCCAATTGTGACCCCTTGTTTCTGTGTCCCATCTCTGGAACATCCTGTCTCTGTCCACCTTACCTATTCCACGCAGTATTTTGTATGTCGTTATCATGTCTCCCCTGACCCTGTGTGTGTGTGTGTGTGTGTATGTGTGTATGTGTGTGTGTGTGTGTGTGTGTGTGTGTGTGTGTGTGTGTGTGTGTGTGTGTGTGTGTGTGTACTCACCTAGTTGAGGTTGCGGGGGCCGAGTCCGAGCTCCTGGCCCCGTGTGTGTGTATGTGTGTGTGTGTGGTTTTTAATTCTTCTCAGTACTGTATGTTGTTATCATGTCCCCCCTGTCCCTCCTGTCCTCCAGTGTCGTCAGGTTGATTTCCCTTAATTAACCTCTCGTCGTAGGACATTCCCTTTAGCTCCGGGACAAGTCTTGCTGCAAACCTTTGCACTTTCTCAGATTTCTTGACATGCTTGACGAGGTGTGGGTTCCATACTGGTGCTGCATACTCCAATATGGGCCTGATATACACGGTGTACACTGTACAGGGTCTTGAATGACTCCTTACTCTGGTGTCGAAACGCTGTTCTTTGGTTTGTCAGGCGCCCATACGCTGTAGCAGCTATTTGGTTGATGTGCACCTCAGGGTATGTGCTCGGTATACCTGGATAATACCTGGAGGGTGTTTCAGGGGTCAACGCCCCCGCGACCCGGTCCATGGCCAGGCCTCGCAGTGGACCATGGCCTGATCAACCAGGCTGTTACTGCTGGTCGCACACAAACCGACGTACGAACCACAACCTGGTTGGTCGGGATCTGACTTTAGGTGCCTGTCCATCTCCCTCTTGAAGACAGTCAGGGGTCTATTAAAAATCTCCCTTATGTATGCTGGGGGGCAGATGAACAGTCTTGGGCCCCTGACACTTACTGTGTTGTCTCTTTGCATACTCATGGCACCCCCTGCTTTTCATTGGGGGATGTTGCAACCCCTGCCGAGTCTTTTGCTTTCGTAGGAAGTGATTTCCGTACGCAGATTTGAGACTAGTTCCTCTAAGATTTTCCAAGTGTATATTATCATGTATCTTTCTTGCCTGTGTTCCAAGGAGTACAGGTAAGAGGACTTCAACCATTCTCAGGAATTTAAGTGCTTTATTGTACTTGCACGTGCAGTGAAAGTTCTCTGTATATTCTCCAGGTCTGCAATTTCGCCTGCCTTGGAAGGGGCCATAAGTGTACAGCAATATTCCAGCTTAGAAAGATCAAATGATTTAGAGGATCATCACTGGTTTGGCATCCCTAGTTTTGAAGGTTCTCATTATCCATCCTATCATTTTCCTAGCAGATATGGCTGAGACATTGTTGTGGTCTTTGAAAGTGAGATTCTCTGACATTATCACTCCCAGGTCCTTCACATTAGTTTTTCGCACTATTGTGTGATTGGAATTTGTTTTATATTCTGTTCCGGTTTTTATTTCCGGAAGTTTTCCATAGCGGAGTAATTGAAATTTGTCTTCATTGTTTTCTGCAGACCATTTAAAGAATTGGTTGATGTCCGCTTGGAGAATTGCAGTGTGCTCAGTGGATGACACATCATGCAGACTCTGGTGTCATCAGTAAAGGACACAGAGCCATGGCTTACATCTCTGTCTTTGTCAGATATGAGGATGTGGAAAAGGATGGGAGCGAGTACTGTGCCTTGTGGAACAGAACTTTTCACTGTAGCTGACTCTGACTTTATTCTGTTAACTGTTACTCCATGTGTTCTGTTTGTTAGGAAGTTTTAGATCCATCTCCCCACTTTTCCTGTTATTCCTTTTATTACAACCTAGGATTTCAAATGGCCTGTTATCCCAGGTGTAATGGGAGCAAATAAACACAGTAGAAAAAGTTTAGACTTATATTATCCTTCACCAATTATAACAGCAATATGTACACTATGTACAGTGATAAATATAGTGCACTCCACGGTAAGCAAGGCAGAAATAGAAGCCACAAGATAGCAGACCGTGCTTCAACCAGCTCTAGAGTGGGAATGACAAGGGCAGACAGGAGAGCGGTATCCACATAACCTCTGCGATTGTCAATCCCACCTTCTTATTGGCTAGAACCTGGTCACTAGTTGAACGATGGGGCCCCATCATCAACTCTTAGCAACCTGGTTCGCTGGTTGGGGGAGATAGCCTGTAAATGAGGGTGTGTCCATGCGCCGAATAAAGGTTACGTACTCTTTGCATGCCACACCCCCACCCCCGAGAAGGCTCAGGATTAGGCTGCCACCTCCCAGTGGTAACCGTGCCGCCATGGCACAAAATAATGGGACCGCCTATCCTCTCCACCATCCAACTCTTAGATAGAGCTCAGCTTTCCTAGTGACCAAAAGCCAAACCCTAAACTTAGAGTGAGACAGCAGTCAGACAGGCTAGCATAGGTCCAAGATACAGGCGGACGGTAGCCCGCATCCCCTCACTAAAAAAAAACCCCACATCAGGGGATAAAAAAAAAGAGCTTGAAAGGGGTTACCACAAATACATCCTAACCTAAATAAAATAATAAACTAGACTCTTGACAAAGAGTCTGCCAACACATTTTCTTTGCCGGCAATATAATGAATTTTGATATTGTAGGGCTGCAGCCTGAGCGTCCAACGCATAAGCCTTGTGTTGTGATTCTTCATGGCTTGGAGATAGACTAACGGGTTGTGATCACTGTAGACTGTGACCACCTGCGATGTCTGGCCCACATAAACATCGAAATGCTCCAAAGCCATTACCAGCGCGAGGGCTTCTTTTTCAATGGTAGAGTAAGCTCTCTGATGTGGCTGGAACTTAGCTGAAAAGTATGCGATTGGCTGCAGCTCCTTGTTCCCGATTTGTAATAGTACCGCCCCAACCCCAGACTCACAAGCATCAACCTGTAATGAAAAAGGTTTGGAGAAGTCTGGAGACAGGAGAATGGGTGCAGAGCACAATAATCTTTTTGCTTTATTAAAAGCAGTGTTACAATCTGACGTCCAATTAAAGGGAACTTTATGACTGGTAAGAGAGGTAAGAGGGGCTACAATATCTGAGAAATTCTTACAGAATCTTCTGTAAAATCCTATCATGCCTAGGAAACGTTGAAGAGATTTCCTATCATGAGGAACTGGATAATCTTTAATAGAAAGAACTTTAGCAAGTTTAGGTGCAACATTACCACTACCTACTTCATGGCCTAGAAAAGTGATAGTGGCCTGGCCAAAGGAAGATTTAGATAAATTAACTGTTAATTGGGAATTCTTAAAGGTCTCAAACAGAGCTTTAAGTCTAAGTAGGTGTTGATCCCAAGTATCAGACACCACAACAATATCATCTAGGTATGCTGCCGTGCCTTCAAGTCCTTTAATAGCCTGATGGACGAGTTTCTGGAATGAAGAGGGGGAATTTTTCATTCCGAAGGGGGTAACTGTATACTGATAATGACCTCCTGGAATTACGAAGGCAGAGATTTCCTTCGCCTTATCTGTCAAAGGTACCTGATAGTAACCTTTAAGGAGATCTAATTTGGACACAAAAGTAGCCTTACCCACAAAGTCAATTACGTCATCCAGACGAGGAAGAGGGTAAGCATCTGCGATTGTGACCTCGTTCACTTTACGGTAGTCTGTGCACATACGAAACCCTCCATCAGCCTTTTTTACTAGGATGCACGGTGAAGCCCATGGACTAGATGACTCCTCCACTAAACCATGTTCTAACAAGAAGTCTACTTCCTGCTGAAGTAGCCTTTGCTTTTCAGGATTAGCTCTGTAGGGGGAGAGTTTAATTGGTTTAGATTTTCCCACATCTACATCATGGTAACCTAACGTACATTTTTTCGGCACATCCGAAAAAATATTAGGATATGACTGTAGAAGCTCAGTTAAATTTGTTGCTTGTATTTCAGATAATCCATCCATTAACGGGCTAGGGTCCTTGAGGAGGACAGAATTTGAAAGTTTAGTATTAATTTCAGAGATAGAGTGCAAAGAGTCAGAGTCGTCCTCAGAGGTAGAGGACAGAGTCATTACTGGGACTTTATCTGGTGTATGAAAGGCCTTGATTTGATTAATGTGGTAAGTTTTTGTTTTTGAGGTCTTATCAATGGGAGCTACCACATAATTTAAATCAGATAATCTACTTACTATCTGCATAGGTCCCGTAAATCTAGCTTTCAAGGTGTGGCCAGGTATAGGTTCCTGCACCAACACCTTGTCTCCTGGATGGAAGGAGCGGAATTGTGCACTTTTGTCATACCTCTGTTTCATCTTACTTTGAGCTATCTTTAGGTTAGCCGTGGCTAACTCACGTGCCACCTGCAACCTTGAAGACGGGTTGTAGAGTGCTGAGCTTACGTCTTCTCCCATCCATCCTTCTTTGAGCACCCGAAGAGGACCTCGTACATTGTGCCCAAAGATCAGCTCAAACGGACTATACCCTGTAGACTCTTGCACCGTCTCTCGTACTGAGAACAGCAACAAAGGTAGAGATTCATCCCAATCTGTCGGAAAGTGCATGCAAAAACTTCTCATCATTGTTTTTAATGTTTGGTGGAATCTTTCCAAGGCGCCTTGGGACTGAGGGTGATAGGCAGTGGATAAGTTGTGAATTATCCCTAACCTAGTTAATACTTCCCTAAATGCTTTGGCAGTGAAGTTAGTACCTTGATCACTTTGTATAGTTTTAGGAATGCCAAAACAAGAAATGAATTTTGTTAAAGCTTTGAGAATAGCTTTAGTATTGATACTACGCATTGGGATCGCTTCAGGATATCTGGTTACTTTATCCATAATTGTAAATAAATACTGATTTCCAGACTTTGACTTAGGTAGTGGACCTACACAATCTATAATTAAATCTGCAAAAGGTTCTCCATCAGCAGGTATGGGTTGGAGAGGTGCAGGTTTAATGGAATGTCCAGGTTTTCCCACTTGCTGACATTCTCGGCAACACCTAATATGATTCTTCACCTCTTTCTTTAATTTTGGCCAATAAAATTCTTTTGTGATTCTATACAAGGTTTTTGTAATTCCTAAGTGACCTCCTAATGACGTATTATGAGCTATATTTAATATCTGAGGTCTATACTTGGTTGGAACCACTAACCTGTCGTATAATTGCCGGCCCTCTATCTCCTTACCAGTCTCAGTGCAAACCAAATAATCATTTTTAACTTCATACTTGACTGGATGACCCAAAGAGGATTTACCCATGGCTGCCTGAAAAGCGAATTTTAAAGAAGGGTCCTTTCGTTGTTCCTCCCGGAAGGACAGTCCCTCGGGCATGGAAACAGAGACATCTGGCAATCCTGCAACCTGGGAATAGGAAGGCTTGATCGGGGTCTGTTCACTTGATTTACGAGACTCCGGCCGGTGTGTCTCATAAAACAACGTGGCTATTCCGAGATCGGAGTCGTCCAAGGATAGGTCAACATTCTCCCCAGACAACCCTTGGGATGTTGCCCGAGTTATGGCCAACACTGGAGAAGCATTAATCATTATAGGTTCAGGACACGAAGTAACAGTAGTAATGTTATTACCCAGTAATAACATGGCATTTTTCATGGGAAATCCTTTTGAGACCCCTACAGTCAAGTACCCAGTGTAATATTTGCACTGTACATAAATTTTATGCAAAGGAACGGAAAAGATAGCTCCTCCAAATGCTTCCAATAAAACTGAGGAATTCAAAGAAGTATTCTCTGAAAGGGGTAATATTCCTTCTCTGACAAGTGAGCAATATGCTCCAGTATCTCTAAAGGTATTTACTTTAGTTGGTTCTGAGTTTTCCTGAAGGGAAATAAGACTTTCGCAATAATAAGGGGCCATACCTTTTTCTACTTCTCTAGGGGACATGTTACTAGGGATATTAGAGATTTTCCCGATGGGTTGAGGTTTTTGGGGGCAGTTGGAACTGATGTGACCTACTTTATTGCACCTGAAGCAGACGACAGGCTTGCCCTTTACTCCCTGATGACGTTGCAAGTGGTGTCGTTCTGGCTGGTGCCTCTCTGGATATTGTTGTCGAGATGCTCCATAAGTAGTTTGCCTCTCCGCAGGGGGACCATATGTTGAGAAGCGTGGCTCACCAGGTGGCTTGGTTGGATGACGTAGACGCTCTCCCTCCGGCTGGCACTTCATTCTCCAATGTTGTCGATCTCTGCTCACGCCAGACTGTTGAAAAGAGAGACGGGACCGCTCGGACAAGGAGCGGTTCGTTTCGAAGGTATCAGCCAACCTGGCCGCCTCCAATGCAGTGGTTAAGTCACGATCCTGCAGAAAGACACGAACCTCTGGTCCCACAGACTCCAGCAGGTTATCAATCAGAATAAGCTGCACCAGCTCCTCAAAGTTAGAGACACCACTCGCTTTATACCAGCTGGTAAAAGCTTTGGTTTGCTGTCTCACAAAGTCCACCAGGGATTGACCAAGCTGCCGCCTGTTCAATTTGAAGGTCTTACGATATTTAGCTGGGATACATGTATATGCTCCCAACACTGTGGTCTTCACTATTTGATAATCAGAGAATTCAGCGTCAGTTAATACAGACGTAAATTCCTGTGCCTTACCCAATAATGCTGTATGAACCAACGCTGCCCAGTGCTGTTCCGGCCACCTCAAGGCTCGAGCCTGATTTTCGAAGCTTTCGAAAAATTGCTCTGGTTCGGCCTCATTGAAGCGGGGAACAAGCTGTACTGCTTTTTGTAAACTGAAATCGTTTACAGAATGCGAAAACTGTCTCCTTTCTCTTTCCCTATCAAATTCTTCCCTTGCGAATGCTCTCTGTTCCCTAGTTTGCTCCAGCGTGATTTTTGCCAGCTCAAGTGCCAACGACGCTGATTCACCTCGAGACAACCCAGCTGCACCATACTGACCATTTTGCTCCGTAGGTGTATCATCTTCCTCATGCGAGAACATAAGAGTTTTTTCCCTAGCTCCCGTAGAGGGAGGAGTTTGATGTGCCATCTCTTCTTCAATAAGTATGTCAGCAATAAGTGAACGCAGTTGCGCAGCTGTGAGAGTGCGTTTATAGGGAATGCCAATGGAACGAGCAATTTGCCAACAACGCTGTAGGGACAATTTAGGTAGGTTATGCAAAGTATATGCCGACACCAGGCGTCTGACTCGTCTAGGTGGCATAAGTTATTCGCTATGCACAGTACGAATACCCCAACGTAACACGTTAATTTGCAGAACACGCTTAGCTATGCACAGTACGATTGCAGAATACGCATACAAGCAAAGCCGACTGCACACAAGATTGACCGTAGCGAAGCGAGCACACTGAACAAGCTAGTAGCGAGCTGTTGAACGATCACCCAATAGCAAGGCTGATCATAAGCAACTGACACGCAAAATTTGTAAAGCGAAGCGAAACAGCAAGCTACACAATGTTCCTGCTACAAGCTTCACCCTAAGCTCAACCGTTTCTCTAAGTCCAGCTCTCGGACAGTCTACCCATATTACAACCTAGGATTTCAAATGGCCTGTTATCCCAGGTGTAATGGGAGCAAATAAACACAGTAGAAAAAGTTTAGACTTATATTATCCTTCACCAATTATAACAGCAATATGTACACTATGTACAGTGATAAATATAGTGCACTCCACGGTAAGCAAGGCAGAAATAGAAGCCACAAGATAGCAGACCGTGCTTCAACCAGCTCTAGAGTGGGAATGACAAGGGCAGACAGGAGAGCGGTATCCACATAACCTCTGCGATTGTCAATCCCACCTTCTTATTGGCTAGAACCTGGTCACTAGTTGAACGATGGGGCCCCATCATCAACTCTTAGCAACCTGGTTCGCTGGTTGGGGGAGATAGCCTGTAAATGAGGGTGTGTCCATGCGCCGAATAAAGGTTACGTACTCTTTGCATGCCACACCTTTGTCACTCATTTTTGTGCTCTGTTTACACTATGATCGCATTTGTCGAAGGCTTTTGCAAAGTCTGTGTATACTACAAATACATTTTGTTTGTCCTCCAATGAATCCAAAACAGTCATAATGGTCCAGTAGTTGTGAGAGGCAGGAGCGGGCCTAGGGCAGAGTGCATGGCCATGAGTTTGGGCCCGGGGCAGAGTGCATGGCCATGAGTCTGCGCCCGGGGCAGAGTGCATGGCCATGAGTCTGGGCCCGGGGCAGAGTGCATGGCCATGAGTTTAGGCCTGGGGCAGAGTGCATGGCCATGAGTCTGGGCCCGGGGCAGAGTGCATGGCCATGAGTTTGGGCATGGGGCAGTGCGCATGGCCATGAGTCTGGGCTGGGGCAGAGTGCATGGCCATGAGTCTGGCCCAGAGTGCATGGCCATGAGTCTGGGCCTGGGGCAGAGTGCATGGCCATGAGTCTGGGCCTGGAGCAGAGTGCATGGCCATGAGTCTGAGCCTGGAGCAGAGTACATGGCCATGAGTCTGGGCCTGGAGCAGAGTGCATGGCCATGAGTCTGGGCCTGGAGCAGAGTGCATGGCCATGAGTCTGGGCCTGGAGCAGAGTACATGGCCATGAGTCTGGGCCTGGAGCAGAGTGCATGGCCATGAGTCTGAGCCTGGAGCAGAGTGCATGGCCATGAGTCTGAGCCTGGAGTAGAGTGCATGGCCACGAGTCTGAGCCTGGAATAGAGTGCATGGCCATGAGTCTGGGCCTGGAGCAGAGTGCATGGCCATGAGTCTGAGCCGGGAGTAGAGTGCATGGCCATGAGTCTGGCCTGGGGCAGAGTGCATGGCCATGAGTCTGGGCCCGGGGCAGAGTGCATGGCCATGAGTCTGAGCCTGGGGCAGAGTGCATGGCCATGAGTCTGGGCTTGGGGCAGAGTGCATGGCCATGAGTCTGGGCTTGGAACAGAGTGCATGGCCATGAGTCTGGGCCTGGGGCAGAGTGCATGGCCATGAGTCTGAGCCTGGGGCAGAGTGCATGGCCATGAGTCTGGGCCTGGGGCAGAGTGCATGGCCATGAGTCTGGGCCTGGGGCAGAGTGCATGGCCATGAGTCTGGGCCTGGGGCAGAGTGCATGGCCATGAGTCTGGGCCTGGGGAAGAGTGCATGGCCATGAGTCTGGGCCAGGGGCAGAGTGCATGGCCATGAGTCTGGGCCCGGGGCAGAGTGCATGGCCATTGGTCTGGGCCCGAAGCAGAGTGCATGGCCATGAGTCTGGGCCTGGGGCAGAGTGCATGGCCATGAGTCTGGGCCAGGGGCAGAGTGCATGGCCATGAGTCTGGGCCTGGGGCAGAGTGCATGGCCATGAGTCTGGGGCTGGGCCAGAGTGCATGGCCATGAGTCTGGGCCTGCCTGGCCATGAGTCAGAGTGCATGGCCATGAGTCTTGGCCTGGAGCAGAGTGCATGGCCATGAGTCTGGGCCCAGGGGCAGAGTGGGCAGAGTGCCTGGCCATGAGTCTGGGCCTGGGGCACAGTGCATGGCCATGAGTCTGGGCCTGGGGAAGAGTGCAGAGTGCATGGCCATGAGTCTGGGCCTGGAGCAGAGTGCATGGCCATGAGTCTGGGCCTGGAGCAGAGTGCATGGCCATGAGTCTGGGCCTGGAGCAGAGTGCATGGCCATGAGTCTGGGCCTGGAGCAGAGTGCATGGCCATGAGTCTGGGCCTGGAGCAGAGTGCATGGCCATGAGTCTGGGCCTGGGCCAGAGTGCATGGCCATGAGTCTGGGCCTGGAGCAGAGTGCATGGCCATGAGTCTGGGCCTGGAGCAGAGTGCATGGCCATGAGTCTGGGCCTGGGGCAGAGTGCATGGCCATGAGTATGGGCATGGGGCAGAGTGCATGGCCATGAGTATGGGCCTGGGGCAGAGTGCATGGCCATGAGTATGGGCCAAGTGCAGAGTGCATGGCCATGAGTATGGGCCTGGGGCAGAGTGCATGGCCATGAGTCTTCGCCTGGAGCAGAGTGCATGGCCATGAGTCTGGGCCTGGGGCAGAGTGCATGGCCATGAGTCTGGGCCTGGGGCAGAGTGCATGGCCATGAGTCTGGGCCTGGGGCAGAGTGCATGGCCATGAGTCTGGGCCTGGGGCAGAGTGCATGGCCATGAGTCTGGGCCTGGGGCAGAGTGCATGGCCATGAGTCTGGGCCTGGGGCAGAGTGCATGGCCATGAGTCTGGCCCAGAGTGCATGGCCATGAGTCTGGGCCTGGAGCAGAGTGCATGGCCATGAGTCTGGGCCTGGAGCAGAGTGCATGGCCATGAGTCTGAGCCTGGAGCAGAGTGCATGGCCATGAGTCTGGGCCTGGGCCAGAGTGCATGGCCATGAGTCTGGGCCTGGGCGAGAGTGCATGGCCATGAGTCTGAGCCTGGAGCAGAGTGCATGGCCATGAGTCTGAGCCTGGAGCAGAGTGCATGGCCATGAGTCTGGGCCTGGGCCAGAGTGCATGGCCATGAGTCTGGGCCTGGAGCAGAGTGCATGGCCATGAGTCTGAGCCTGGAGCAGAGTGCATGGCCATGAGTCTGGGCCTGGGCCAGAGTGCATGGCCATGAGTCTGGGCCTGGGCCAGAGTGCATGGCCATGAGTCTGGGCCTGGAGCAGAGTGCATGGCCATGAGTCTGGGCCTGGGCAGAGTGCAGAGTGCATGGCCATGAGTCTGGGCCTGGGGCCTGGTCTGGGCCCGGGGCAGAGTGCAGATGAGTGCATGGCCATGAGAGTCTGAGCCTGGGGCAGAGTGCATGGCCATGAGTATGGGCATGGGGCAGAGTGCATGGCCATGAGTATGGGCCTGGGGCAGAGTGCATGGCCATGAGTATGGGCCAAGTGCAGAGTGCATGGCCATGAGTCTGGGCCTGGGGCAGAGTGCATGGCCATGAGTCTGGGCCTGGGGCAGAGTGCATGGCCATGAGTCTGGGCCTGGGGCAGAGTGCATGGCCATGAGTCTGGGCCTGGGGCAGAGTGCATGGCCATGAGTCTGGGCCTGGGGCAGAGTGCATGGCCATGAGTCTGGGCCCGGGGCAGAGTGCATGGCCATGAGTCTGGGCCAGGGGCAGAGTGCATGACCATGAGCCTGGGCTTGAGGCAGAGTGCATGGCCATGAGTCTGGGCCTGGGGCAGAGTGCATGGCCACCATGAGCAGAGTGCATGGCCATGAGAATGCATGGCCATGAGTCTGGGCCCGGGGCAGAGTGCATGGCCATGAGTCTGGGCATGGGCAGAGTGCAGAGTGCATGGCCATGAGTCTGGGCCTGGGGCAGAGTGCATGGCCATGAGTCTGGGCCTGGGGCAGAGTGCATGGCCATGAGTCTGGGCCTGGGGCAGAGTGCATGGCCATGAGTCTGGGCCTGGGGCAGAGTGCATGGCCATGAGTCTGGGCCCGGGGCAGAGTGCATGGCCATGAGTCTGGGCCTGGGGCAGAGTGCATGGCCATGAGTCTGGGCCTGGGGCAGAGTGCATGGCCATGAGTCTGGGCCTGGGGCAGAGTGCATGGCCATGAGTCTTCGCCTGGAGCAGAGTGCATGGCCACGAGTCTGGGCCCGGGGCAGAGTGAATGGCCATGAGGGTCTGGGGCGGAGTGCATGGCCATGAGTCTGGGCCTGGAGCAGAGAGCATGGCCCTGAGTCTGGGCCTGGAGCAGAGTGCATGGCCATGAGTCTGGGCCTGGAGCAGAGAGCATGGCCATGAGTCTGGGCCTGGGCCAGAGTGCATGGCCATGAGTCTGGGCCTAGGCCAGAGTTCATGGCCATGAGTCTGGGCCTGGGCCATGGCATTTATCGCTTTTTCAAAGTCCTGTTGTGTTAGGATTATATCAGAATTTTTTTAATTACCCAAATTTTGAATCTTAAAAAAAAAAATTATGTCATCGATTGTTAGTCTGGTTAGCAGCTCACTAAGCAGTCACTGTTAGCCTGGTTAGCAGCTCACTAAACAGTCACTGTTAGTCTGGTTAGCAGCTCACTAAACAGTCACTGTTAGTCTGGTTAGCAGCTCACTAAACAGTCACTGTTAGTCTGGTTAGCAGCTCACTAAACAGTCACTGTTAGTCTGGTTAGCAGCTCACTAAACAGTCACTGTTAGTCTGGTTAGCAGCTCACTAAACAGTCACTGTTAGTCTGGTTAGCAGCTCTGGTTAGCAGCTCACTAAACAGTCACTGTTAGTCTGGTTAGCAGCTCACTAAACAGTCACTGTTAGTCTGGTTAGCAGCTCACTAAACAGTCACTGTTAGTCTGGTTAGCAGCTCACTAAACAGTCACTGTTAGTCTGGTTAGCAGCTCACTAAACAGTCACTGTTAGTCTGGTTAGCAGCTCACTAAACAGTCACTGTTAGTCTGGTTAGCAGCTCACTAAACAGTCACTGTTAGCAGCAGCTCACTAAACAGTCACTGTTAGTCTGGTTAGCAGCTCACTAAACAGTCACTGTTAGCCTGGTTAGCAGCTCACTAAACAGTCACTGTTAGTCTCAGCAGCTCACTAAACAGTCACTGTTAGTCTGGTTAGCAGCTCACTAAACAGTCACTGTTAGTCTGGTTAGCAGCTCACTAAACAGTCACTGTTAGTCTGGTTAGCAGCTCACTAAACAGTCACTGTTAGTCTGGTTAGCAGCTCACTAAACAGTCACTGTTAGTCTGGTTAGCAGCTCACTAAACAGTCACTGGTAGTGGTTAGCAGCTCACTAAACAGTCACTGTTAGTCTGGTTAGCAGCTCACTAAACAGTCACTGTTAGTCTGGTTAGCAGCTCACTAAACAGTCACTGTTAGTCTGGTTAGCAGCTCACTAAACAGTCACTGTTAGTCTGGTTAGCAGCTCACTAAACAGTCACTGTTAGTCTGGTTAGCAGCTCACTAAACAGTCACTGTTAGTCTGGTTAGCAGCTCACTAAACAGTCACTGTTAGTCTGGTTAGCAGCTCACTAAACAGTCACTGTTAGTCTGGTTAGCAGCTCACTAAACAGTCACTGTTAGCCTGGTTAGCAGCTCACTAAACAGTCACTGTTAGTCTGGTTAGCAGCTCACTAAACAGTCACTGTTAGTCTGGTTAGCAGCTCACTAAACAGTCACTGTTAGTCTGGTTAGCAGCTCACTAAACAGTCACTGTTAGTCTGGTTAGCAGCTCACTAAACAGTCACTGTTAGTCTGGTTAGCAGCTCACTAAACAGTCACTGTTAGTCTGGTTAGCAGCTCACTAAACAGTCACTGTTAGTCTGGTTAGCTCACTAAACAGTCACTCAGCTCACTAAACAGTCACTGTTAGTCTGGTTAGCAGCTCACTAAACAGTCCCTGCTAGCCGGTTGAGCAGCTCACTAAACAGTCACTGTTAGTCTGGTTAGCAGCTCACTAACCAGTCACTGTTAGTCTGGTTAGCAGCTCACTAAACAGTCACTGTTAGTCTAATTAGCAGCTCACTAAACAGTCACTGTTAACCTGGTTAGCACCTCACTAAACAGTCACTGTTAGTATGGTTAGCAGCTCACTAAACAGTCACTGTTAGTCTGGTTAGCAGCTCACTAAACAGTCACTGTTAGTCTGGTTAGCAGCTCACTAAACAGTCACTGTTAGTCTGGTTAGCAGCTCACTAAACAGTCACTGTTAGCAGCTCACTAAACAGTCACTGTTAGTCTGGTTAGCAGCTCACTAAACAGTCACTGTTAGTGGTTAGCAGCTCACTAAACAGTCACTGTTAGTCACTGTTAGTCAGCTCACTAAACAGTCACTGTTAGTCTGGTTAGCAGCTCACTAAACAGTCACTGTTAGTCTGGTTAGCAGCTCACTAAACAGTCACTGTTAGTCTGGTTAGCAGCTCACTAAACAGTCACTGTTAGTCTGGTTAGCAGCTCACTAAACAGTCACTGTTAGTCTGGCAGCTCACTAGCACTGTTAGTCTCAGCTCACTAACAGTCACTGTTAGTCTTGTTAGCAGCTCACTAAACAGTCACTGTTAGTCTGGTTAGCAGCTCACTAAACAGTCACTGTTAGTCTGGTTAGCAGCTCACTAAACAGTCACTGTTAGTCTGGTTAGCAGCTCACTAAACAGTCACTGTTAGTCTGGTTAGCAGCTCACTAAACAGTCACTGTTAGTCTGGTTAGCAGCTCACTAAACAGTCACTGTTAGTCTGGTTAGCAGCTCACTAAACAGTCACTGTTAGTCTGGTTAGCAGCTCACTAAACAGTCACTGTTAGTCTGGTTAGCAGCTCACCAACAGTCACTGTTAGTCTGGTTAGCAGCTCACTAAACAGTCACTGTTAGTCTGGTTAGCAGCTCACTAAACAGTCACTGTTAGTCTGGTTAGCAGCTCACTAAACAGTCACTGTTAGTCTGGTTAGCAGCTCACTAAACAGTCACTGTTAGTCTGGTTAGCAGCTCACTAAACAGTCACTGTTAGTCTGGTTAGCAGCTCACTAAACAGTCACTGTTAGTCTGGTTAGCAGCTCACTAAACAGTCACTGTTAGTCTGGTTAGCAGCTCACTAAACAGTCACTGTTAGTCTGGTTAGCAGCTCACTAAACAGTCACTGTTAGTCTGGTTAGCAGCTCACTAAACAGTCACTGTTAGTCTGGTTAGCAGCTCACTAAACAGTCACTGTTAGTCTGGTTAGCAGCTCACTAAACAGTCACTGTTAGTCTGGTTAGCAGCTCACTAAACAGTCACTGTTAGTCTGGTTAGCAGCTCACTAAACAGTCACTGTTAGTCTGGTTAGCAGCTCACTAAACAGTCACTGTTAGTCTGGTTAGCAGCTCACTAAACAGTCACTGTTAGTCTGGTTAGCAGCTCACTAAACAGTCACTGTTAGTCTGGTTAGCAGCTCACTAAACAGTCACTGTTAGTCTGGTTAGCAGCTCACTAAACAGTCACTGTTAGTCACTAAACAGTCACTGTTAGTCTGGTTAGCAGCTCACTAAACAGTCACTGTTAGTCTGGTTAGCAGCTCACTAAACAGTCACTGTTAGTCTGGTTAGCAGCTCACTAAACAGTCACTGTTAGTCTGGTTAGCAGCTCACTAAACAGTCACTGTTAGTCTGGTTAGCAGCTCACTAAACAGTCACTGTTAGTCTGGTTAGCAGCTCACTAAACAGTCACTGTTAGTCTGGTTAGCAGCTCACTAAACAGTCACTGTTAGTCTGGTTAGCAGCTCACTAAACAGTCACTGTTAGTCTGGTTAGCAGCTCACTAAACAGTCACTGTTAGTCTGGTTAGCAGCTCACTAAACAGTCACTGTTAGTCTGGTTAGCAGCTCACTAAACAGTCACTGTTAGTCTGGTTAGCAGCTCACTAAACAGTCACTGTTAGTCTGGTTAGCAGCTCACTAAACAGTCACTGTTAGTCTGGTTAGCAGCTCACTAAACAGTCACTGTTAGTCTGGTTAGCAGCTCACTAAACAGTCACTGTTAGTCTGGTTAGCAGCTCACTAAACAGTCACTGTTAGTCTGGTTAGCAGCTCACTAAACAGTCACTGTTAGTCTGGTTAGCAGCTCACTAAACAGTCACTGTTAGTCTGGTTAGCAGCTCACTAAACAGTCACTGTTAGTCTGGTTAGCAGCTCACTAAACAGTCACTGTTAGTCTGGTTAGCAGCTCACTAAACAGTCACTGTTAGTCTGGTTAGCAGCTCACTAAACAGTCAC
This sequence comes from Cherax quadricarinatus, assembly GCF_038502225.1. Classification (NCBI taxonomy): domain Eukaryota; kingdom Metazoa; phylum Arthropoda; class Malacostraca; order Decapoda; family Parastacidae; genus Cherax; species Cherax quadricarinatus. Next base: position 1,092,178 of record NC_091372.1, on the reverse strand, counting down.
TGTTAGTCTGGTTAGCAGCTCACTAAACAGTCACTGTTAGTCTGGTTAGCAGCTCACTAAACAGTCACTGTTAGTCTGGTTAGCAGCTCACTAAACAGTCACTGTTAGTCTGGTTAGCAGCTCACTAAACAGTCACTGTTAGTCTGGTTAGCAGCTCACTAAACAGTCACTGTTAGTCTGGTTAGCAGCTCACTAAACAGTCACTGTTAGTCTGGTTAGCAGCTCACTAAACAGTCACTGTTAGTCTGGTTAGCAGCTCACTAAACAGTCACTGTTAGTCTGGTTAGCAGCTCACTAAACAGTCACTGTTAGTCTGGTTAGCAGCTCACTAAACAGTCACTGTTAGTCTGGTTAGCAGCTCACTAAACAGTCACTGTTAGTCTGGTTAGCAGCTCACTAAACAGTCACTGTTAGTCTGGTTAGCAGCTCACTAAACAGTCACTGTTAGTCTGGTTAGCAGCTCACTAAACAGTCACTGTTAGTCTGGTTAGCAGCTCACTAAACAGTCACTGTTAGTCTGGTTAGCAGCTCACTAAACAGTCACTGTTAGTCTGGTTAGCAGCTCACTAAACAGTCACTGTTAGTCTGGTTAGCAGCTCACTAAACAGTCACTGTTAGTCTGTCACTGTTAGCAGCTCACTAAACAGTCACTGTTAGTCTGGTTAGCAGCTCACTAAACAGTCACTGTTAGTCTGGTTAGCAGCTCACTAAACAGTCACTGTTAGTCTGGTTAGCAGCTCACTAAACAGTCACTGTTAGTCTGGTTAGCAGCTCACTAAACAGTCACTGTTAGCAGCTCACTAAACAGGTTAGCAGCTCACTAAACAGTCACTGTTAGTCTGGTTAGCAGCTCACTAAACAGTCACTGTTAGTCTGGTTAGCAGCTCACTAAACAGTCACTGTTAGTCTGGTTAGCAGCTCACTAAACAGTCACTGTTAGTCTGGTTAGCAGCTCACTAAACAGTCACTGTTAGTCTGGTTAGCAGCTCACTAAACAGTCACTGTTAGTCTGGTTAGCAGCTCACTAAACAGTCACTGTTAGTCTGGTTAGCAGCTCACTAAACAGTCACTGTTAGTCTGGTTAGCAGCTCACTAAACAGTCACTGTTAGTCTGGTTAGCAGCTCACTAAACAGTCACTGTTAGTCTGGTTAGCAGCTCACTAAACAGTCACTGTTAGTCTGGTTAGCAGCTCACTAAACAGTCACTGTTAGTCTGGTTAGCAGCTCACTAAACAGTCACTGTTAGTCTGGTTAGCAGCTCACTAAACAGTCACTGTTAGTCTGGTTAGCAGCTCACTAAACAGTCACTGTTAGTCTGGTTAGCAGCTCACTAAACAGTCACTGTTAGTCTGGTTAGCAGCTCACTAAACAGTCACTGTTAGTCTGGTTAGCAGCTCACAGTCACTGTTAGTCTGGTTAGCAGTCACTGTCACTGTTAGTCTGGTTAGCAGCTCACTAAACAGTCACTGTTAGTCTGGTTAGCAGCTCACTAAACAGTCACTGTTAGTCTGGTTAGCAGCTCACTAAACAGTCACTGTTAGTCTGGTTAGCAGCTCACTAAACAGTCACTGTTAGTCTGGTTAGCAGCTCACTAAACAGTCACTGTTAGTCTGGTTAGCAGCTCACTAAACAGTCACTGTTAGTCTGGTTAGCAGCTCACTAAACAGTCACTGTTAGTCTGGTTAGCAGCTCACTAAACAGTCACTGTTAGTCTGGTTAGCAGCTCACTAAACAGTCACTGTTAGTCTGGTCACTAGCACTGCTCACTCACTAAACAGTCACTGTTAGTCTGGTTAGCAGCTCACTAAACAGTCACTGTTAGTCTGGTTAGCAGCTCACTAAACAGTCACTGTTAGTCTGGTTAGCAGCTCACTAAACAGTCACTGTTAGTCTGGTTAGCAGCTCACTAAACAGTCACTGTTAGTCTGGTTAGCAGCTCACTAAACAGTCACTGTTAGTCTGGTTAGCAGCTCACTAAACAGTCACTGTTAGTCTGGTTAGCAGCTCACTAAACAGTCACTGTTAGTCTGGTTAGCAGCTCACTAAACAGTCACTGTTAGTCTGGTTAGCAGCTCACTAAACAGTCACTGTTAGTCTGGTTAGCAGCTCACTAAACAGTCACTGTTAGTCTGGTTAGCAGCTCACTAAACAGTCACTGTTAGTCTGGTTAGCAGCTCACTAAACAGTCACTGTTAGTCTGGTTAGCAGCTCACTAAACAGTCACTGTTAGTCTGGTTAGCAGCTCACTAAACAGTCACTGTTAGTCTGGTTAGCAGCTCACTAAACAGTCACTGTTAGTCTGGTCACTAAACAGTCACTGTTAGTCTCACTAAAAACAGTCACCGTTAGTCTGGTTAGCAGCTCACTAAACAGTCACTGTTAGTCTGGTTAGCAGCTCACTAAACAGTCACTGTTAGTCTGGTTAGCAGCTCACTAAACAGTCACTGTTAGTCTGGTTAGCAGCTCACTAAACAGTCACTGTTAGTCTGGTTAGCAGCTCACTAAACAGTCACTGTTAGTCTGGTTAGCAGCTCACTAAACAGTCACTGTTAGTCTGGTTAGCAGCTCACTAAACAGTCACTGTTAGTCTGGTTAGCAGCTCACTAAACAGTCACTGTTAGTCTGGTTAGCAGCTCACTAAACAGTCACTGTTAGTCTGGTTAGCAGCTCACTAAACAGTCACTGTTAGTCTGGTTAGCAGCTCACTAAACAGTCACTGTTAGCAGCTCACTAAACAGGTTAGCAGCTCACTAAACAGTCACTGTTAGTCTGGTTAGCAGCTCACTAAACAGTCACTGTTAGTCTGGTTAGCAGCTCACTAAACAGTCACTGTTAGTCTGGTTAGCAGCTCACTAAACAGTCACTGTTAGCAGCTCACTGTCACTGTTAGTCTGGTTAGCAGCTCACTAAACAGTCACTGTTAGTCTGGTTAGCAGCTCACTAAACAGTCACTGTTAGTCTGGTTAGCAGCTCACTAAACAGTCACTGTTAGTCTGGTTAGCAGCTCACTAAACAGTCACTGTTAGTCTGGTTAGCAGCTCACTAAACAGTCACTGTTAGTCTGGTTAGCAGCTCACTAAACAGTCACTGTTAGTCTGGTTAGCAGCTCACTAAACAGTCACTGTTAGTCTGGTTAGCAGCTCACTAAACAGTCACTGTTAGTCTGGTTAGCAGCTCACTAAACAGTCACTGTTAGTCTGGTTAGCAGCTCACTAAACAGTCACTGTTAGTCTGGTTAGCAGCTCACTAAACAGTCACTGTTAGTCTGGTTAGCAGCTCACTAAACAGTCACTGTTAGTCTGGTTAGCAGCTCACTAAACAGTCACTGTTAGTCTGGTTAGCAGCTCACTAAACAGTCACTGTTAGTCTGGTTAGCAGCTCACTAAACAGTCACTGTTAGTCTGGTTAGCAGCTCACTAAACAGTCACTGTTAGTCTGGTTAGCAGCTCACTAAACAGTCACTGTTAGTCTGGTTAGCAGCTCACTAAACAGTCACTGTTAGTCTGGTTAGCAGCTCACTAAACAGTCACTGTTAGTCTGGTTAGCAGCTCACTAAACAGTCACTGTTAGTCTGGTTAGCAGCTCACTAAACAGTCACTGTTAGTCTGGTTAGCAGCTCACTAAACAGTCACTGTTAGTCTGGTTAGCAGCTCACTAAACAGTCACTGTTAGTCTGGTTAGCAGCTCACTAAACAGTCACTGTTAGTCTGGTTAGCAGCTCACTAAACAGTCACTGTTAGTCTGGTTAGCAGCTCACTAAACAGTCACTGTTAGTCTGGTTAGCAGCTCACTAAACAGTCACTGTTAGTCTGGTTAGCAGCTCACTAAACAGTCACTGTTAGTCTGGTTAGCAGCTCACTAAACAGTCACTGTTAGTCTGGTTAGCAGCTCACTAAACAGTCACTGTTAGTCTGGTTAGCAGCTCACTAAACAGTCACTGTTAGTCTGGTTAGCAGCTCACTAAACAGTCACTGTTAGTCTGGTTAGCAGCTCACTAAACAGTCACTGTTAGTCTGGTTAGCAGCTCACTAAACAGTCACTGTTAGTCTGGTTAGCAGCTCACTAAACAGTCACTGTTAGTCTGGTTAGCAGCTCACTAAACAGTCACTGTTAGTCTGGTTAGCAGCTCACTAAACAGTCACTGTTAGTCTGGTTAGCAGCTCACTAAACAGTCACTGTTAGTCTGGTTAGCAGCTCACTAAACAGTCACTGTTAGTCTGGTTAGCAGCTCACTAAACAGTCACTGTTAGTCTGGTTAGCAGTATCTCACTCATTTCTTTACTGTCATAAGTCCCGTCTTATTTGAGCAAGTACCCAATAATGGATGTAATTTTTGCCCTAGATTTTTCATAAGAACAAAAATATTTTGGGTTTTTTCAATTTTATTTATGGCTTAAAGTTCTTGCTGTGTTTCTTGTCTCCTGTATGATTCCTTTAGTTTAAGTTCGATATTTTCTATTTCTCTGGCCAGTGCCTCCTTCCATATTTCAGATATACCGGTCTCTTTCAGCAGCTCTGTGATTCTTTGCCTTTGCCTGTAGAGGGAGCATCTCTCTCTTTCTAGTTTGCATCTTCTCTTCTTGCTGTCTTAGGGGAATGTGCCTTGAGCATACCTCAAGTACCACTGAGTTAATTTTCTCTAGGCAAAGGTTTGAATCCGTGTTGTATAGGATATCTTCCCAGCTTGTTTCATTTAAGACATGGTTAATTAAATCCCACTGTATGTTTTTGTTATTGAAGCTGAATTTCGTGAAGACACTCATAAATGACCTTATTTTGCTGGTCAGGATCCCTGCGCATATATGTCTGTCTTTCGATTATGTTATGATGCGAGTGTATTGTCTTTGTTACTGTTATATTTCGTATCAGATCATTATTATTGAAGATATGATCAAGTGTATTTTCCAGTCTTCCTGGCTCCACTATTTGCTGGCTTAAGGTGAATTTGATGCAGAGATTTAATAGCTTATGTGTGCGTGAATTTTTATCTGAGCTGCCTCCTGGGGTGATCTCTGCTAAAACATTACATTCCTCCATTTTAAGTGTCTAAGTTGAAATCACCCAGCAATAACATATTTGGGCTGGTGTTGGAAGATTATCTAGACAGTAGTCAATTTTCAAAAATTGTTCCTTGAATTGTTGGGAAGTTGTATACGGTGGCTTGTGTACAACCATAATGACAAGGTTTTCGTTTTCTGTCTTTACTGCCAAAACTTCAGCTAAATCATTTGTGGTGTTTAGTAATTCTGAGCAAACGAGCGACTCTGTGACAAACAGGCCAACCCTACATCCCCCGCTTGTTGCCTGTTCTTTCTGTCGCATCTGAATAAGTTGTAACCTGGGATCCATGTTTCGTTTTCAAAGTGATCCTTTATGTGGGTCTCTGTGAAAGCCACAAACATTGCATTTGACTCTGATCAGTCCACCAATGAAAGGTATTTTGTTTGTTGATGGCTGTAGACTCTCTATATTTGCATATACAAATGTTGTTGTACTGATGGTATGTATGGAGGGCTTTATTTTCTGGCACTAATATCTGTTGTTCTGGAGTGAAGAGCACTGACTGTGCCCCCACTCCAGCAGTAATCCCAGGTGGCGTAATATTTTTGTCATTTCTTGCACGATATTTCTTCCTGCCACCAAAAAATCTCTGCCTGTAGGGTGGTTGTAGCTACTCTGGTTTGTTTCCCAATATCTGTGTGATCTGTACCTTCCTGTCCCCTTTAAGTGGTGTGCCTGACAGTGTGTGTTGTAACATTGTTGATCAGACCCTGAACCACCACGAGGCCTGGTCTCAGACCGAGCCTCGGGGGCGTTGACCCCCGAAATCCTCTCCACGTAAACTCCAGGTTCACGGACTGAAAAATAATACATTTCAAGTTGAAATAGTTCACAAGAAGAAGAACTGGTCATGAGATCTCGGCATTTTTTTGGATGGTAAAAAACTGTATGTCCCACCTACTATTCCAGATATTTTATGCCTACAGATACCCAAGGCATAGAATTTACGCAGATTTGATTTCTGTTTGCTAGGATTTTTGTGGCTCGGTTCCGTATTGATGCTGTTTTTCCTGACTCCCCAGTATGTGCAGCACTGTACCAGCATCAGTACCACCACCAGTCAGTACTGGTAATGTATCAAACCATTCCCCGAAGCATCTTTCCCTTTTTTTTCCGTCTCCAGCAGTTGTGCTATTTTTCATTTCTGGTTCCTGTATATCTTGGTCTTCACCTGTTTCTCCAGTACCAGCATCACTGTCTCCACCTGGTGCACTCTCTTGCATTTCTATATCTCTACAGGTACTGTCTTCCAAGGCAGCACCAGCACCAGGGGTGTCAACTCTCGCTGATTCACTCTCTTTACTTTCCAAACTTCCATGCAAGATTCAAAATTATCAAAAAAGGCAATTTTTGTTGTTATTGTTGTTGTTTCTGTCTTTTAGTATAAATGAAATTTGCTGACACAGCTGTCACTTGGACAGACCCAAAAACATTTTCCTGTTTTAATATCAATAGTGGTAAACTGGTGGATATTTGCACGTGTATTATGACTTCATATGTTGCAGAAATTACCTGCTACCTAAGCGATACCTCGCTTGTAACTATATTTGCAGTTTACATAAGTTTTCACGTTGGTGTTTTTTTTCATTGTTGGTATATATATACTGATTTACAGTTTATTTCAGTGTTCTTTTCTTTGACTGAGATTTTCAGCCTCTGACCTCATAGTATGTACTCCGTCTGCGGTCTTCTCTGACCTTCCCCAATCTTCATAACTTTACACTTGATGGGGTTAAACACCAGGAGACAATTGTCGTATCAGGTTTGCAGTCTGTCCAGAGCCATTTGTAGTCCTACCTGATCACCATCTGCTTGAGTGTGAGTACTCACCTATTTGTGGTTGCAGGGGTCGATTCACAGCTTCTGGCCCCGTCTCTCCGCTGGTCGCTACTAGGTCTTATCTCTCCCTGCTCCAAGAGCTATATTTGACCTCTGCTTAAAGGTTGTAGTGTGTGTGTGTGTGTGTGTGTGTGTGTGTGTGTGTGTGTGTGTGTGGCTGGAACAGTCCTTCAGAACACAATAACAAATATGTTGTTAATACCCTAACGCTCTCCCCTGGTACAGGTTTCAGACACAGTAGTGGAGCCGTACAACGCAACTCTGTCAATCCATCAACTGGTTGAGAACACGGACGAGACATATTGTATAGACAACGAAGCTCTCTACGATATCTGCTTCAGAACACTGAAGCTCTCCACACCCACCTACGGCGACCTCAACCACCTGGTCTCCCTCACTATGTCTGGTGTCACCACCTGCCTCAGGTTCCCGGGCCAGCTGAATGCTGACCTGAGAAAACTGGCTGTAAACATGGTACCATTCCCAAGACTTCATTTCTTCATCCCTGGCTTCACTCCGCTCACTGCCAGAGGGTACGTTGATTCTCTTATTATATACCCTATACCCAGCTACCATTCCCAGACTTACTTCCCGCCTTCACTCCGCTCACTGCCAGAGGGTACGTTGATTCTCTTATTATATACCCTATACCCAGCTACCATTCCCAGACTTCCTTCCCGCCTTCACTCCGCTCACTGCCAGAGGGTACGTTGATTCTCTTATTATATACCCTATACCCAGCTACCATTCCCAGACTTCCTTCCCGCCTTCACTCCGCTCACTGCCAGAGGGTACGTTGATTCTCTTATTATATACCCTATACCCAGCTACCATTCCCAGACTTCCTTCCCGCCTTCACTCCTTACACTGCCAGAGGGTACGTTGATTCTCTTATTATATACCCTATACCCAGCTACCATTCCCAGACTTCCTTCCCGCCTTCACTCCTTACACTGCCAGAGGGTACGTTGATTCTCTTATTATATACCCTATACCCAGCTACCATTCCCAGACTTCCTTCCCGCCTTCACTCCTTACACTGCCAGAGGGTACGTTGATTCTCTTATTATATACCCTATACCCAGCTACCATTCCCAGACTTACTTCCCGCCTTCACTCCGCTCACTGCCAGAGGGTACGTTGATTCTCTTATTATATACCCTTACATAAGAACATAAGAACATAAGAACGAAGGAACACTGCAGAAGGCCTACTGGCCCATGCGAGGCAGGTCCAAGTCTCCTACCGGCTTAAGCCAATGCACCCAACCTAGTCAGGTCAGGTCACATTGACTTAAGGGAGGAACACGGCAACCGACCTGGTAGCACAAGCTATCAGGTCTAACTCACACCCACCCACATCTACTCATGTATTTATCCAACCTATTTTTAAAGCTACACAACGTTCTGGCCTCTATAACGGTACTTGGGAGTTTGTTCCACTCATCCACAACTCTATTACCAAACCAGTACTTTCCTATATCCTTCCTGAATCTGAATTTTTCCAACTTAAAACCATTGCTGCGAGTCCTGTCTAGGCTAGATATTTTCAGCACACTATTTACATCCCCTTTATTTATTCCTGTCTTCCATTTATACACCTCAATCATATCCCCCCTAATTCTACGTCTTTCTAGAGAGTGCAGTTTCAGGGCCTTCAGTCTATCCTCATAGGGAAGGTTTCTGATACATGGGATCAACTTTGTCATCCTCCTTTGTACATTTTCCAGAGAATTTATATCCATTCTGTAATACGGTGACCAAAACTGTGCAGCATAATCTAAATGAGGCCTAACCAAGGATGTATAGAGTTGAAGAACAACCTGAGGACTCCTATTATTTATGCTTCTTGATATGAAGCCAAGGATTCTATTAGCTTTATTGCGAACACTTATGCACTGTTGTCTTGGTTTCAGATTACTGCTAACCAGAACTCCTAAATCTTTTTCGCAATCCGTAATATTAAGATCTACATTATTTAGTTTATATGTGGCATGGTTATTGTCCTGTCCAACATTTAGAACTTTGCATTTGTCTATATTAAACTGCATCTGCCACTTCTCCGACCACTGCATCAGTCTATTCAAATCTTCCTGGAGTGCTCTAATGTCCTCGTCAGAATGAATTCGACGGCCTATTTTGGTGTCATCGGCAAACTTGCCGATGTCGCTCTTTATGCCCTCATCTATGTCATTTATGTAGATTGTGAACAGCAGGGGGCCCAACACTGACCCCTGTGGAACACCGCTCGTGACGCTTCCCCACTCTGATTTCTCCCCATTTATGCAAACTCGCTGCTGCCTATTTGTCAACCATGCCTCTATCCAGGAAAAAATTTCTCCTCCTATTCCATGTGCTTTAATTTTCCTCAATAGTCTCTGATGTGGGACCCTGTCAAAAGCCATACTGAAGTCCATATACACAATATCATATTCATTACCATGATCTACCTCCTCAAATACCTTAGTGAAAAAAGTTAATAAATTCGTAAGGCAGGAACGCCCCTTTGTAAAACCATGCTGAGATTCGTTGATTAATTTATGCTTTTCAAGGTGGCTACGAACTGCCTCGGCAATTATTGATTCCATAAATTTTCCCACTATGGAGGTTAGGCTTATTGGTCTATAGTTCGAAGCTAAGGACCTGTCACCTGTTTTGAAAATAGGTATCACATTTGCCATTTTCCACTTATCTGGCACCATGCCAGTTTGTAGTGATATGTTGAAAAGATTAGCCAAAGGTGTGCTAAGCTCCTCTTTACATTCCTTTAGAACCCTTGCATACAGTTCATCAGGGCCTGGGGATTTGTTAGGTTTTAATTTATCTATTTGCCTAAGGACCATGTCACTTGTGACCCTAATAGTGCACAGTTTATTATCGTCCTGTTCTACATAATTTATCATTACTGGAATATCGCTGGTATCCTCCTGTGTAAAAACTGAGAGGAAGTATGTGTTAAAAATTCTACACATTTCCTTATCACTGTCAGTGAGCTGACCCGAGGAACTTTTGAGTGGGCCTATCTTGTCCTTGATCTTACTTCTGTATACCTGAAAGAATCCTTTTGGGTTAGTCTTCGATTCTCTTGCAACTTTAACCTCATAATCTCTTTTTGCTTTTCTAATTCCCTTTTTTATTTCTCTCTTTAACTGAATATATCGATTTCTCAATTGCCCCTCTCCTCTTTTGATTTGCCTATATATGCCTCTCTTTTGACCAATCAGATATTTTAATCTATTGTTCATCCATTTAGGATCATTTTTGTTTGATCTGATTTCCCTATTTGGAACATAATTTGACTGAGCAGCTAGAATTATGCCCTGGAAAGCATCATATCGGCAACCATCACCACCTACCTGACCCTTAGTCAGGTCATTCCAGTTCAGCCCACCTAAGTAATTTTTCAGTCCTATGAAATCAGCCAAGCGAAAGTCAGGGACGGAGACTTGATTGCCATTATTAGGGGAATTCCATGATATATTAAAACTGAGTGATTTGTGATCACTTTCCCCAAGCTCATCATTAACCTCAAGATTATTAATTAGTATTTCCCTACTGGCAAGAACCAAGTCAAGGAGGTTATTTCCCCTAGTTGGCTCTGTCACAAACTGTTTTAAAAAAGAATCCTGGATCGTATCAAGAAAGTCACCTGACTCTAAATTTCCTGTCAAATTGCTCCAGTCAATCTGTCTATAGTTGAAATCTCCCATTAGCACAACATTTTCGTATGTAGATGCCTTACGAATTTCGTCCCATAGAAGTTTACTGCACTCCTTATCAAGATTTGGGGCCCTGTAAATCACACCCAAAATTAGTTTTTCTCGGCCCTCGAGAAGCTGTAACCAAACAGATTCAGTGGCTGACGCTTCTAATTTAATATCTTGTCTAACACAACAATTTAAATTGTCTCTGACATACATCGCTACTCCACCACCTTTCCTGTTGACCCTGTCAGTGTGGAATAATTTATAGCCTTGTATGTGACATTCAGAGGGCATCTCTCTATCTTTCAGATTGAGCCAGGTCTCTGTTATAGCA
>NC_091372.1:1028741-1076241 GCF_038502225.1 Cherax quadricarinatus | reverse complement strand
TTCAAGAGTTTCGTGTGGCCATGGTGTGGCCATCTTGTGGCCATCGTGTGGCCATCGTGTGGCCATCGTGTGACCATCGTGTGACCATCTTGTGACCATCGTGTGACCATCGTGTGACCATCTTGTGACCATCGTGTGGCCATCGTGTGGCCATCGTGTGACCATCGTGTGACCATCTTGTGACCATCGTGTGACCATCGTGTGACCATCTTGTGACCATCGTGTGGCCATCGTGTGGCCATCGTGTGGCCATCGTGTGGCCATCTTGTGACCATCGTGTGGCCATCGTGTGGCCATCGTGTGACCATCGTGTGGCCATCTTGTGACCATCGTGTGACCATCGTGTGACCATCTTGTGACCATCGTGTGACCATCGTGTGGCCATCGTGTGACCATCGTGAGACCATCGTGTGACCATCTTGTGACCATCGTGTGACCATCGTGTGATCATCGTGTGGCCATCGTGTGACCATCGTGTGACCATCGTGTGACCATCTTGTGACCATCGTGTGACCATCGTGTGATCATCGTGTGACCATCGTGTGACCATCGTGTGACCATCTTGTGACCATCGTGTGACCATCGTGTGACCATCGTGTGACCATCTTGTGACCATCGTGTGACCATCGTGTGACCATCTTGTGACCATCGTCTGACCATCGTGTGACCATCTTGTGGCCATCGTGTGACCATCTTGTGACCATCGTGTGGCCATCGTGTGACCATCGAGTGGCTATCTTGTGGCCATCGTGTGACCATCTTGTGACCATCGTGTGACTATCGTGTAACCATCGTGTGACCATCTTGTGACCATCGTGTGACTATCGTGTGACCATCGTGTGACCATCGAGTGGCCATCTTGTGGCCATCGTGTGACCATCTTGTGACCATCGTGTGACTATCGTGTGACCATCGTGTGACCATCTTGTGACCATCGTGTGACTATCGTGTGACCATCGTGTGACCATCTTGTGACCATCATGTGACTATCGTGTGACCATCGCGTGACCATCTTGTGACCATCGTGTGACCATCGTGTGACCATCGTGTGACCATCTTCTGACCATCGTGTGACTATCGTGTGACCATCGTGTGACCATCGTGTGACCATCGTGTGACCATCTTGTGACCATCGTGTGACCATCGTGTGACCATCGTGTGACCATCGTGTGACCATCTTGTGACCATCGTGAGACCATCGTGTGACCATCGTGTGACCATCTTCACGCATTAAAAACTGTCTTGAGTTTACCAGTAGTTCAGTAAAATGGCTGTTTTAACATGTCACAACAGTTCAGTAGACTGTTTTAACAGGTCACAACAGTTCAGTAGACTGTTTTAACAGGTCACAACAGTTCAGTAGACTGTTTTAACATGTCACAACAGTTCAGTAGACTGTTTTAACATGTCACAACAGTTCAGTAGACTGTTTAAACAGGTCACAACAGTTCAGTAGACTGTTTAAACAGGTCACAACAGTTCAGTAGACTGTTTTAACAGGTCACAACAGTTCACTAGACTGTTTTAACAGGTCACAACAGTTCAATAGACTGTTTTAACAGGTCACAACAGTTCAGTAGACTGTTTTAACAGGTCGCAACAGTTCAGTAGACTGTTTTAACAGGTCACAACAGTTCAGTAGACTGTTTTAACAGGTCACAACAGCTCCGTAGACTGTTTTAACAGGTCACAACAGTTCAGTAGACTGTTTTAACAGGTCACAACAGTTCAGTAGACTGTTTTAACAGGTCACAACAGTTCAGTAGACTGTTTTAACAGGTCACAACAGTTCAGTAGACTGTTTTAACAGGTCACAACAGTTCAGTAGACTGTTTTAACAGGTCACAACAGCTCCGTATACTGTTTTAACATGTCACAACAGTTCAGTAGACTGTTTTAACAGGTCACAACAGTTCAGTAGACTGTTTTAACAGGTCACAACAGTTCACTAGACTGTTTTAACAGGTCACAACAGTTCAGTACACTGTTTTAACAGGTCACAACAGCTCCGTAGACTGTTTTAACAGGTCACAACAGTTCAGTAGACTGTTTTAACAGGTCACAACAGTTCAGTAGACTGTTTTAACAGGTCACAACAGTTCAGTAGACTGTTTTAACAGGTCACAACAGTTCAGTAGACTGTTTTAACAGGTCACAACAGTTCAGTAGACTGTTTTAACAGGTCACAACAGTTCAGTAGACTGTTTTATCAGGTCACAACAGTTCAGTAGACTGTTTTAACAGGTCACAACAGCTCCGTAGACTGCTTTAACAGGTCACAACAGTTCAGTAGACTGTTTTAACAGGTCACAACAGCTCCGTAGACTGTTTTAACAGGTCACAACAGTTCAGTAGACTGTTTTAACATGTCACAACAGTTCAGTAGACTGTTTTCACAGGTCACAACAGTTCAGTAGACTGTTTTAACAGGTCACAACAGTTCAGTAGACTGTTTTAACAGGTCACAACAGTTCAGTAGACTGTTTTAACAGGTCACAACAGCTCCGTAGACTGTTTTAACAGGTCACAACAGTTCAGTAGACTGTTTTAACAGGTCACAACAGTTCAGTAGACTGTTTTAACAGGTCACAACAGTTCACTAGACTGTTTTAACAGGTCACAACAGTTCAGTACACTGTTTTAACAGGTCACAACAGCTCCGTAGACTGTTTTAACAGGTCACAACAGTTCAGTAGACTGTTTTAACAGGTCACAACAGTTCAGTAGACTGTTTTAACAGGTCACAACAGTTCAGTAGACTGTTTTAACAGGTCACAACAGTTCAGTAGACTGTTTTAACAGGTCACAACAGCTCCGTAGACTGTTTTAACAGGTCACAACAGTTCAGTAGACTGTTTTAACAGGTCACAACAGTTCAGTAGACTGTTTTAACAGGTCACAACAGTTCAGTAGACTGTTTTAACAGGTCACAACAGTTCAGTAGACTGTTTTAACAGGTCACAACACCTCCGTAGACTGTTTTAACAGGTCACAACAGTTCAGTAGACTGTTTTAACAGGTCACAACAGTTCATTAGACTGTCTTAACAGGTCACAACAGTTCACTAGACTGTTTTATCAGGTCACAACAGTTCAGTAGACTGTTTTAACAGGTCACAACAGCTCCGTAGACTGTTTTAACAGGTCACAACAGTTCAGTAGACTGTTTTAACAGGTCACAACAGTTCAGTAGACTGTTTTAACAGGTCACAACAGTTCAGTAGACTGTTTTAACAGGTCACAACAGTTCAGTAGACTGTTTTAACAGGTCACAACAGCTCCGTAGACTGTTTTAACAGGTCACAACAGTTCAGTAGACTGTTTTAACAGGTCACAACAGTTCAGTAGACTGTTTTAACAGGTCACAACAGTTCACTAGACTGTTTTATCAGGTCACAACAGTTCAGTAGACTGATAAATTAGACACATGTGCAACTCTTGGGTATCTTTATTGAAGAAACGTTTCGCCACACAGTGGCTTCATCAGTCCATACAAAGGAGAATCTTGAAGAACAGGAGGAGAATGAGGTAATCAGTCCCTCAACCTTGAGTCGATGTGGTCAGTCCATCAATCTTGAATAGAATACGGCATACGTGCTGAGAAGGAGCTTATAAACCGTTGGGAATTCTTCGCTTGCCTAATTCTTGGGCACGACCTACTTCAACATTGAACAAGTGTTACACGACCTATGACTGCTTCACCTCTCCTGCCAACGGTTTATAAGCTCCTTCTCAGCACGTATGCCGTATTCTATTCAAGATTGATGGACTGACCACATCGACTCAAGGTTGAGGGACTGATTACCTCATTCTCCTCCTGTTCTTCAAGATTCTCCTTTGTATGGACTGATGAAGCCACTGTGTGGCGAAACGTTTCTTCAATAAAGATACCCAAGAGTTGCACATGTGTCTAATTTATCAACATGTCGGTTCTCTGAACCATTCATCTACAAAGTTCAGTAGACTGTTTTAACAGGTCACAACAGCTCCGTAGACTGTTTTAACAGGTCACAACAGTTCAGTAGACTGTTTTAACAGGTCACAACAGTTCAGCAGACTGTTTTAACAGGTCACAACAGTTCAGTAGACTGTTTTAACAGGTCACAACAGTTCAGTAGACTGTTTTAACAGGTCACAACAGTTCAATAGACTGTTTTAACAGGTCACAACAGTTCAGTAGACTGTTTTAACAGGTCACAACAGTTCAGTAGACTGTTTTAACAGGTCACAACAGTTCAGTAGACTGTTTTAAGAGGTCACAACAGTTCAATAGACTGTTTTAACAGGTCACAACAGTTCAGTAGACTGTTTTAACAGGTCACAACAGTTCAGTAGACTGTTTTAACAGGTCACAACAGTTCAGTAGACTGTTTTAACAGGTCACAACAGTTCAGTAGACTGTTTTAACAGGTCACAACAGTTCAGTAGACTGTTTTAACAGGCCACAACAGTTCAGTAGACTGTTTTAACAGGTCACAACAGCTCCGTAGACTGTTTTAACAGGTCACAACAGTTCAGTAGACTGTTTTAACAGGTCACAACAGTTCAGTAGACTGTTTTAACAGGTCACAACAGTTCACTAGACTGTTTTAACAGGTCACAACAGTTCAGTACACTGTTTTAACAGGTCACAACAGCTCCGTAGACTGTTTTAACAAGTCACAACAGTTCAGTAGACTGTTTTAACAGGTCACAACAGTTCAGTAGACTGTTTTAACAGGTCACAACAGTTCAGTAGACTGTTTTAACAGGTCACAACAGTTCAGTAGACTGTTTTAACAGGTCACAACAGCTCCGTAGACTGTTTTAACAGGTCACAACAGTTCAGTAGACTGTTTTAACAGGTCACAACAGTTCAGTAGACTGTTTTAACAGGTCACAACAGTTCAGTAGACTGTTTTAACAGGTCACAACAGCTCCGTAGACTGTTTTAACAGGTCACAACAGTTCAGTAGACTGTTTTAACAGGTCACAACAGTTCAGTAGACTGTTTTAACAGGTCACAACAGTTCACTAGACTGTTTTATCAGGTCACAACAGTTCAGTAGACTGTTTTAACAGGTCACAACAGCTCCGTAGACTGTTTTAACAGGTCACAACAGTTCAGTAGACTGCTTTAACAGGTCACAACAGTTCAGCAGACTGTTTTAACAGGTCACAACAGTTCAGTAGACTGTTTTAACAGGTCACAACAGTTCAGTAGACTGTTTTAACAGGTCACAACAGTTCAATAGACTGTTTTAGCAGGTCACAACAGTTCAGTAGACTGTTTTAACAGGTCACAACAGTTCAGTAGACTGTTTTAACAGGTCACAACAGTTCAGTAGACTGTTTTAACAGGTCACAACAGTTCAATAGACTGTTTTAACAGGTCACAACAGTTCAGTAGACTGTTTTAACAGGTCACAACAGTTCAGTAGACTGTTTTAACAGGTCACAACAGTTCAGTAGACTGTTTTAACAGGTCATAACAGTTCAGTAGACTGTTTTAACAGGTCACAACAGTTCAGTAGACTGTTTTAACAGGTCACAACAGTTCAGTAGACTGTTTTAACAGGTCACAACAGTTCAGTAGACTGTTTTAACAGGTCATAACAGTTCAGTAGACTGTTTTAACAGGTCACAACAGTTCAGTAGACTGTTTTAACAGGTCACAACAGTTCAGTAGACTGTTTTAACAGGTCTCAACAGTTCAGTAGACTGTTTTAACAGGTCACAACAGTTCAGTAGACTGTTTTAACAGGTCACAACAGTTCAGTAGACTGTTTTAACATGTCACAACAGTTCAATAGACTGTTTTAACAGGTCACAACAGTTCAATAGACCGTTTTAACAGGTCGCAACAGTTCAATAACTGTTTTAACAGGTCACAACAGTTCAATAGACTGTTTTAACAGGTCACAACAGTTCAATAGACTGTTTTAACAGGTCGCAACAGTTCAATAGACTGTTTTAACAGGTCACAACGGTTCAATAGACTGTTTTAACAGGTCACAACAGTTCAATAGACTGTTTTAACAAGTCACAACAGTTTAATAGACTGTTTTAACAGGTCACAACAGTTCAATAGACTGTTTTCACAGGTCACAACAGTTCAATGGACTGTTTTAACAGGTCACAAAAATTCAATATTCTGTTTTTACAGGTCACAACAGTTCAATAGACTGTTTTAACAGGTCACAACAGTTCAATAGACTGTTTTAACAGGTCACAACAGTTCAGTAGATTGTTTTAACAGGTCACAACAGTTCAATAGACTGTTTTAACAGGTCACAACAGTTCAATAGACTGTTTTAACAGGTCACAACAGTTCAATAGACTGTTTTAACAGGTCACAACAGTTCAATAGACTGTTTTAACAGGTCACAATAGTTCAATAGACTGTTTTAACAGGTCACAACAGTTCAATAGACTATTTTAACAGGTCGCAACAGTTCAATAGACTGTTTTAACAGGTCACAACAGTTCAATAGACTGTTTTAACAGGTCACAACAGTTCAATAGACTGGTTTAACAGGTCACAACAGTTTAATATACTGTTTTAACAGGTCACAACAGTTCAATATACTTTTTAACAGGTCACAACAGTTCAATGGACTGTTTTAACAGGTCACAACAGTTCAATAGACTGTTTTAACAGGTTATAACAGTTCAATAGACTGTTTTAACAGGTCACAACAGTTCAATAGACTGTTTTAACAGATCACAACAGTTCATTAGACTGTTTTAACAGGTCACAGTAGTTCAATAGACTGTTTTAACATGTCACAACAGTTCAGTAGACTGTTTTAACAGGTCACAACAGTTCAATAGACTGTTTTAACAGGTCACAGTAGTTCAGTACTGTTTTAACAGGTAACGACAACTCAATAGACTGTTTTAACAGGTCACAGCAGTTTAGTAGACTTAGCAGGTCACAACAGTTCATGAGACTGTTTTAACAGGTCACAACAGTTCAATAGACTGTTTTAACAGGTCGCAGCAGTTCAATACACTGTTTTAACAGGTCATAGCAGTTCAATAGATGTTTTAACAGGTCACAGGAGTTCACTAGACTGTTTTAACAGGTTACGACAACTCAGTAGACTGTTTTATCAGGTCACAGCAGTTCAGTAGACTTAACAGGTCACAACAGTTCAATAGACTGTTTTAACAGGTTACGACAACTCAGTAGACTTTTATCAGGTCACAGCAGTTCAGTAGACTTAACAGGTCACAACAGTTCAATAGACTGTTTTAACAGGTCTCAACAGTTCAGCAAGATGACCGTGCCAGAACTCACAGCTCAGATGTTTGACGCGAAAAACATGATGGCCGCTTGCGACCCTCGCCACGGACGGTACCTGACCGTGGCCACTGTCTTCCGTGGCCGCATGTCCATGAAGGAGGTGGACGAACAGATGCTGAGCGTGCAGAAGAAGAACTCAGCGTACTTCGTGGAGTGGATCCCCAACAACGTGAAGACAGCGGTGTGTGACATCCCGCCCAGAGGCATGAAGATGGCTGCCACCTTTATAGGAAACTCTACTGCCATCCAGGACTTGTTTAAGGTAGGGGTCCTTCAACACTGTTGAAGGTAAGAGTCCTTCAAGACTTTTGAAGGTAGGGGTCCTTCAAGACTGTTGAAGATTGGGGTCCTTCAAGACTGTTGAAGGTTGGGGTCCTTCAAGACTGTTGAAGGTAAGGGTCCTTCAAGACTGTTGAAGGTTGGGGTCCTTCAAGACTGTTGAAGGTTGGGGTCCTTCAACACTGTTGAAGGTTGGGGTCCTTCAACACTATTGAAGGTAAGGGTCCTTCAAAACTTTTGAAGGTAGGGATCTCAAAGACTTTGAAGGTAGGGATCCTTCAAGACTGTTGAAGGTAGGGATCCTCCAAGACTGTTGAAGGTAGGGATCCTTCAAGACTGTTGAAGGTAGGGATCCTCAAAGACTGTTGAAGGTTGGGGTCCTTCAAGACTGTTGAAGGTAGGGATCCTTCAAGACTGTTGAAGGTTGGGGTCCTTCAGTACTGTTGAAGGGAGGGATCCTTCAAGACTGTTGAAGGTAGGGATCCTTCAAGACAGTTGAAGGTAGGGATCCTTCAAGACAGTTGAAGGTAGGGATCCTAAAAGACAAGTACAAGTGCCTGGGGTTGTTCGTGATGACCGGGAGTTAGGAGATTCTCCTACGGTTCCCTGCTATAGGATGGCCTCCAGAATATGACAGAAGCCCTGTACTTCCCTTAAGCCGTAACAGAGGATCTTCCACCACTACCAGTTACCAAACCTCACCATCGCTTAGTCCTCGGGTAAGTGTTGCACACACAACTGGGAAGATTATCTCTCCAAGAGGGCCAGAGCGTTGGCAGATTTTTCTCCATTAGTTGCACAACATCCCAGTTTCTTTCTTTCATGTGCAAGTTGTTCATTGTAGAGCCTCGTATCGTTACTGGACTGAGGACGATCCTGGTGAGCCACAGAAATCCTCAATAATCTGTAATACTCGCATACGAGCCTTTCTCACAGTCTCTCGTAGTCTGAAGTTAGGCTGGGAAAGTAGAGAGAGTTCAGCAGTATATCATAACTACTATATAGTCAGGTAGCTCTTCTGAGTCCTCAAAGACAAGGAAACAGGATTTTACAGAGGCTGAAATTAGAAAATAGTTACCATAGGAAAAGTAAATCACTCACAAGATGGAGGCCCTTAAAGAAATAAGTGACGTAAAAATTACAATACGGTAATGAGAGATAGTAAAGTCATAATACCTGGAGTTTACCTGGAGAGAGTTTCGGGGGTCAACGCCCCCGCGGCCCGGTCTGTGACCAGGCCTCCTGGTGGATCAGCGCCTGATCAACCAGGCTGTTGCTGCTGGCTGCACGCAAACCAACGTACGAGCCACAGCCCGGCTGATCAGGAACTGTCTTTAGGTGCTTGTCCAGTGCCAGCTTGAAGACTGCCAGGGGTCTGTTGGTAATCCCCCTTATGTGTGCTGGGAGGCAGTTGAACAGTCTCGGGCCCCTGACACTTATTGTATGGTCTCTTAACGTGCTAGTGACACCCCTGCTTTTCATTGGGGGGATGGTGCATCGTCTGCCAAGTCTTTTGCTTTCGTAGTGAGTGATTTTCGTGTGCAAGTTTGGTACTAGTCCCTCTAGGATTTTCCAGGTGTATATAATCATGTATCTCTCCCTCCTGCGTTCCAGGGAATACAGGTTTAGAAACCTCAAGCGCTCCCAGTAATTGAGGTGTTTTATCTCCGTTATGCGCGCCGTGAAAGTTCTCTGTACATTTTCTAGGTCGGCAATTTCACCTGCCTTGAAAGGTGCTGTTAGAGTGCAGCAATATTCCAGCCTAGATAGAACAAGTGACCTGAAGAGTGTCATCATGGGCTTGGCCTCCCTAGTTTTGAAGGTTCTCATTATCCATCCTGTCATTTTTCTAGCAGATGCGATTGATACAATGTTATGGTCCTTGAAGGTGAGATCCTCCGACATAATCACTCCTAGGTCTTTGACGTTGGTTTTTCGCTCTATTTTGTGGCCAGAATTTGTTTTGTACTCTGATGAAGATTTAATTTCCTCATGTTTACCATATCTGAGTAATTGAAATTTCTCATCGTTGAACTTCATATTGTTTTCTGCAGCCCACTGAAAGATTTGGTTGATGTCCGCCTGGAGCCTTGCAGTGTCTGCAATGGAAGACACTGTCATGCAGATTCGGGTGTCATCTGCAAAGGAAGACACGGTGCTGTGGCTGACATCCTTGTCTATGTCGGATATGAGGATGAGGAACAAGATGGGAGCTAGTACTGTGCTAGTACTGTGGAAAAGAAATAACCCAGGTATTATGAACACAGGTAAAGAATGGCCTGTGAGACCTGGTAGTAATGGGAATTGGAGCAAACAAAACTCAGCAGTAGACTATAATGTATATTTTTGCCTTCACCCACTTATATACAGGTATGTACAATATGTACAGATAGATTAATAAGTGTATACCACGGTGACAAATGGCAAAGCAGAAGCCAGAGAGAGTGCACTGTATTCAACCAGCAGGGAGGCAAGTCTGC
This sequence comes from Cherax quadricarinatus, assembly GCF_038502225.1. Lineage (NCBI taxonomy): Eukaryota > Metazoa > Arthropoda > Malacostraca > Decapoda > Parastacidae > Cherax > Cherax quadricarinatus. The sequence continues at coordinate 1,066,195 of NC_091372.1, read as the reverse complement.
CAATGCTTACCTCAAGTGAACCACGTTACTTCAGCTTTGGCAGGCTTGCCTGTGATTGGTCAATGAACCAAGGTACTGATTTAACGACGGGTACCCTATTGATCGTTAAACCCTTAGCACCCGTTTTGCTGGTTGGGAGACAGCCTATATGGGAGTGTAACATAGGCCGAATATATTGTAACACTCTTCGCATGCCACACCAGGTAACCCAGAGGGTGATACAAGTGATCATGAAGCAGGAGTCAAGCGAGTTTGAGATGCTTCCTGGCTATCACATCACCTAACAACTACCTAGATAGTTCTTGGTGTACTCTACTGGTGATCTTCAAGTAACCGTACCAAACAAATGAATCCCACGAGCAAATGATTTACATGATTATTACAAACACAGGTACACAATTAAAGTCCTGTTGTATCTGGCTTTTAATCAAGTCTCTAGACAAGAAACAATCCAGGCAAATGAAAGTAAAGACAGAAGCAAGAGGGGAGATTTTAATCCTAGTGTATCTCCTTCACTAGGATAGTTACAGTATGTATAAAGTGGTGTGGAATTTGTCTGTAAAAAACTGCTTTTGTGGTTACTGTGGTGGCCCATAAGAAGTCCCGTAGCTCGATTGCTAGCGCATTCGGCTCACACATTGAGGCCCATAGTTCGATCTCCGGTACGGGTGAAAATATTAGGGCGTGTTTCCTTAAGACACCTTCTGTCCATGTTCACCTAGCAGCAAAATAGGTACCTGTGTGTTAGTTGACTGGTGTGAGTCGTATCCTGGGACAAAATTTACCTAATTTACCGGAAATGCTGTGCATAACAAGTGGCTTTCTATATAGTAGTATGTAATTTACGTCAGCTATGGTCTGTATACCTTGTACATGTACTGGTAGAAATAAAGATATTATTATTGCCAGATTGGCTGGTGTAGAGGACATATCAGGGGATGTGTGGTAAACACGAAATAAATTATAACGATCTCAGTGCAGTCCACAACTGCAGTCACATATTTACTTCAGACTTAACATATACAAGTGAACATCCTGCTTGTAACATGTTTTAACTTCACCTAACATAACTTAACCTAACTTAACCTAACATAACCTCACCTAACCTCACCTAACCTCACCTAACCTCACCTAACATAACCTAACATAACCTAACATAACCTAACATAACTTAACCTAACATAACCTAACCTAACTTAACCTAACATAACTTAACCTAACATAACCTAACCTAACTTAACCTAACATAACCTCACCTAACATAACCTAACCTAACTTAACCTAACATAACCTCACCTAACCTAACATAACCTAACCTAACCTAACCTAACATAACCTCACCTAACATAACCTAACCTAACTTAACCTAACATAACCTCACCTAACCTAACATAACCTAACCTAACCTAACCTAACCTAACCTAACCTAACCTAACCTAACATAACATAACCTAACCTAACTTAACCTAACATAACCTAACCTAACATAACCTCATGTAACATAACCTAACATAACTTAACCTAACCTAACCTAACATAACATAACTTAACCTTACCTAACTTAACCTAACCTAACCTAACCTAACCTAACCTAACCTAACCTAACCTAACATAACATAACTTAACCTAACATAACCTAACCTAACATAACCTCATGTAACATAACCTAACATAACTTAACCTAACCTAACCTAACCTAACCTAACTTAACCTAACCTAACCTAACCTAACATAACATAACCTCACCTAACATAACCTAACATAACTTAACCTGACATAACCTCACCTAACATAACTTAACCTGACATAACCTCACCTAACATAACTTAACCTAACCTAACCTAACATAACCTAACCTAACCTAACCTAACCTAACTTAACATAACCTAACCTAACCTAACATAACTAAACCTGACATAACCTCACCTAACATAACTTAACCTAACCTAACATAACCTCACCTAACATAACCTAACATAACTTAACCTGATGAAGATTGAGACACTTATGCAGCATATGGGAAACTTTATTCAGGAAACGTTTCGCCACACAGTGGCTTCATCAGTCCAATACAAAGAGGAAGGCGTAAGGAGAGGAGGAGAATGAGGTAATCAGTCCCTCAACCTGGAGTCGATGTGTTCAGTCCATCAATCTTGTAGAATGTACAGCATAGGGCCGTAGACATGGGATCTTGTTACAAAGAATTCTTCAACACTTGTTCAACCTTTGGACGAAGACCTACTTCGACTAGTGGATGGTACCACTATGACCCCGCCTCCACCTGCTTCACGTCACCTCACTACAGTATATAAGCCACGTCTACGGCCCTATGCTGTACATTCTACAAGATTGATGGACTGAACACTTCGACTCCAGGTTGAGGGACTGATTACCTCATTCTCCTCCTCTCCTTACGCCTTCCTCTTTGTATTGGACTGATGAAGCCACTGTGTGGCGAAACGTTTCCTGAATAAAGTTTCCCATATGCTGCATAAGTGTCTCAATCTTCAACTTGTCGGTTTTTCAAACCATTCATCATAACTTAACCTAACATAACTTAACCTAACCTAACCTAACCTAACCTAACTTAACCTAACCTAACCTAACCTAACCTAACCTAACCTAACCTAACCTAACATAACTTAACCTGACATAACCTCACCTAACATAACTTAACCTAACCTAACATAACCTCACCTAACATAACCTAACATAACTTAACCTAACCTAACCTAACCTAACCTAACCTAACCTAACCTAACCTAACTTAACCTAACCTAACCTAACCTAACCTAACCTAACCTAACATAACTTAACCTGACATAACCTCACCTAACATAACTTAACCTAACCTAACATAACCTCACCTAACATAACCTAACATAACTTAACCTAACCTAACCTAACCTAACCTAACTTAACCTAACCTAACCTAACCTAACCTAACCTAACCTAACATAACTTAACCTGACATAACCTCACCTAACATAACTTAACCTAACCTAACATAACCTCACCTAACATAACCTAACATAACTTAACCTAACCTAACCTAACCTAACCTAACCTAACTTAACCTAACCTAACCTAACCTAACCTAACCTAACCTAACTTAAACTAACCTAACCTAACCTAACTTAAACTAACCTAACCTAACCTAACCTAACCTAACCTAACCTAACCTAACCTAACCTAACATAACCTAACCTAACATAACCGAGATTATCAAATATTAGATTTACTTAAATGTTGAGAGCGGCAGCAAGAGTACATGATGGGTCAGTTGATCCAAAATAAACTCTTGATCTAGAGAACACTGGAGATAATTATAGTCATAACATAATGTAGAGAGAATGGAGCGAATCAGAATGACTTCAAGAGTGTATCAGTCTGTAGTGGAAGGAAGGCGGGGTAGGGGTCGGCCTAGGAAAGGTTGGAGGGAGGGGGTAAAGGAGGTTTTGTGTGCGAGGGGCTTGGACTTCCAGCAAGCATGCGTGAGTGTATTTGATAGGAGTGAATGGAGACAAATGGTTTTTAATACTTGACGTGCTGTTGGAGTGTGAGCAAAGTAACATTTATGAAGGGGTTCAGGGAAACCGGCAGGCCGGACTTGAGTCCTGGAGATGGGAAGTACAGTGCCTGCACTCTGAAGGAGGGGTGTTAATGTTGCAGTTTAAAAACTGTAGTGTAAAGCACCCTTCTGGCAAGACAGTGATGGACTGAATGATGGTGAAAGTTTTTCTTTTTCGGGCCACCCTGCCTTGGTGGCCACCCTGCCTTGGTGGCCACCCTGCCTTGGTGGCCACCCTGCCTTGGTGGGCCACCCTGCCTTGGTGGCCACCCTGCCTTGGTGGCCACCCTGCCTTGGTGCCCACCCTGCCTTGGTGGCCACCCTGCCTTGGTGGCCACCCTGCCTTGGTGGCCACCCTGCCTTGGTGGCCACCCTGCCTTGGTGGCCACCCTGCTTTGGTGGCCACCCTGCCTTGGTGGTCACCCTGCCTTGGTGGCCACCCTGCCTTGGTGGCCACCCTGCCTTGGTGGCCACCCTGCCTTGGTGGCCACCCTGCCTTGGTGGGCCACCCTGCCTTGGTGGCCACCCTGCCTTGGTGGCCACCCTGCCTTGGTGGCCACCCTGCCTTGGTGGCCACCCTGCCTTGGTGGCCACCTTGCCTTGGTGGGCCACCCTGCCTTGGTGGCCACCCTGCCTTGGTGGCCACCCTGCCTTGGTGGCCACCCTGCCTTGGTGGCCACCCTGCCTTGGTGGGCCACCCTGCCTTGGTGGCCACCCTGCCTTGGTGGCCACCCTGCCTTGGTGGCCACCCTGCCTTGGTGGCCACCCTGCCTTGGTGGGCCACCCTGCCTTGGTGGCCACCCTGCCTTGGTGGCCACCCTGCCTTGGTGGCCACCCTGCCTTGGTGGCCACCCTGCCTTGGTGGCCACCCTGCCTTGGTGGCCACCTTGCCTTGGTGGCCACCCTGCCTTGGTTTTCACCCTGCCTTGGTGGCCACCCTGCCTTGGTGGCCACCCTGCCTTGGGGGGCCAACCTGTCTTGGTGGTCATCCTGCCTTGGTGGGCCAACCTGCCTTGGTGGTCACATTGCCTTGGTGGTCACCCTGTCTTGGTGGCCACCCTGCCTTGGTGGCCACCCTGCCTTGGTGGGCCACCCTGCCTTGGTGGCCACCCTGCCTTGGTGGCCACCCTGCCTTGGTGGGCCACCCTGCCTTGGTGGCCACCCTGCCTTGGTGGCCACCCTGCCTTGGTGGGCCACCCTGCCTTGGTGGCCACCATGCCTTGGTGGGCCACCCTGCCTTGGTGGCCACCCTGCCTTGGTGGCCACCCTGCCTTGGTGGGCCACCCTGCCTTGGTGGGCCTCCCTGCCTTGGTGGCCACCCTGCCTTGGTGGCCACCCTGCCTTGGTGGCCACCCTGCCTTGGTGGCCACCCTGCCTTGGTGGGCCACCCTGCCTTGGTGGCTATCCTGCCTTGGTGGCCACCCTGCCTTGGTGGCCACCCTGCCTTGGTGGCCACCCTGCCTTGGTGGCCACCCTGCCTTGGTGGCCACCCTGCCTTGGTGGCCACCCTGCCTTGGTGTGCCACCCTGCCTTGGTGGCCACCCTGCCTTGGTGGCCACCCTGCCTTGGTGGCCACCCTGCCTTGGTGGCCACCCTGCCTTTGTGGCCACCCTGCCTTGGTGGGCCACCTTGCCTTGGTGGCCACCCTGCCTTGGTGGCCACCCTGCCTTGGTGGCCACCCTGCCTTGGTGGCCACCCTGCCTTGGTGGCCACCCTGCCTTGGTGGCCACCCTGCCTTGGTGGCCAACCTGCCTTGGTGGCCACCCTGCCTTGGTGGCCACCCTGCCTTGGTGGCCACCCTGCCTTGGTGGCCACCCTGCCTTGGTGCGCCACCCTGCCTTGGTGGGCCACCCTGCCTTGGTGGCCACCCTGCCTTGGTGGCCACCCTGCCTTGGTGGCCACCCTGCCTTGGTGGCCACCCTGCCTTGGTGGCCACCCTGCCTTGGTGGCCACCCTGCCTTGGTGGCCACCCTGCCTTGGTGGCCACCCTGCCTTGGTGCGCCACCCTGCCTTGGTGGGCCACCCTGCCTTGGTGGCCACCCTGCCTTGGTGGCCACCCTGCCTTGGTGGCCACCCTGCCTTGGTGGCCACCCTGCCTTGGTGGCCACCCTGCCTTGGAGGCCACCCTGCCTTGGTGCGCCACCCTGCCTTGGTGGGCCACCCTGCCTTGGTGGCCACCCTTCCTTGGTGGCCACCCTCCCTTGGTGGCCACCCTGCCTTAGTGGCCACCCTGCCTTGGTGGCCACCCTGCCTTGGTGGCCACCCTGCCTTGGTGGCCACCCTGCCTTGGTGGCCACCCTGCCTTGGTGGCCACCCTGCCTTGGTGGCCACCCTGCCTTGGTGCACCACCCTGCCTTGGTGGGCCACCCTGCCTTGGTGGCCACCCTGCCTTGGTGGCCACCCTGCCTTGGTGGCCACCCTGTCTTGGTGGCCACCCTGCCTTGGTGGCCACCCTGCCTTGGTGGCCACCCTGCCTTGGTGGCCACCCTGCCTTGGTGGCCACCCTGCTTTGGTGCGCCACCCTGCCTTGGTGGCCACCCTGCCTTGGTGGCCACCCTGCCTTGGTGGCCACCCTGCCTTGGTGGCCACCCTGCCTTGGTGGCCACCCTGCCTTGGTGGCCACCCTGCCTTGGTGGCCACCCTGCCTTGGTGGCCACCCTGCCTTGGTGGCCACCCTGCCTTGGTGGCCACCCTGCCTTGGTGGCCACCCTGCCTTGGTGGCCATCCTGCCTTGGTGGCCACCCTGCCTTGGTGGCCACCCTGCCTTGGTGGCCACCCTGCCTTGGTGGCCATCCTGCCTTAGTGGGAATCGGCCAGTGTGATAATAAAAAAAATCAATTTTTAAAATGGTGGAGTGGTAAGCCAGCGGAAGGCCTCGGTCAGATGACCAAAAGCTCCAGCTGCGGGTCATCATGTGTGACCCGCGTCAGCAAACACTTACCTGGAGTTTACCTGGAGAGGGTTTCGGGGGTCAACGCCCCCGCGGCTCGGTCTGAGACCAGGCCTCATGGTGGATCAGAGTCTGATCAACCAGGCTGTTACTGCTGGCCGCAAGCAAGCTAACGTACGAACCACAACCCGGTTAATTAGATACTGAATTAAGGTGCCTTGTCCTATTTCCTGACAAACCTGTCCTAACCTCGGAGACCTTATACAATACTGACTATTTCTCGTATTTTCTGTGCCCATGTGTGTTTATAGCACTGATCTCTGTGTCTATTTATTTACAACATTGTACAAACTAAAAACTAACATTAATTACATTAACAATTATGTTTTGTGGTTGTAAATAGAATCTCTCTTTGAAAATATAATTGAAGTTTAGAGACATTTGTACATTTGGGTTCAATAGCGAGGTCCTCTTCAGTGGATTGTGTGAGGCTGAAGTAGCATAATGCTGTGTTGCCATCCTTTATGACTGGAGTTAGAATCCTTGCAGGATACTTGGTTAATTAGACACCAGGATATCTTTATTTGAGGATGTTTTGCCAGCCAGTGGCTTCATCAGTTCAACACAGAGATGAGCTACGAGGAAGTGAAAGAAGAGGTAATCAGTCCCCACAGCCTAAGATCAGGTGCTCAATACTGCAGTGAACAAAAAAACACTGATCAGGCGAAACGTCTTAAAGTGATGATACCTAGCTGATAGTTATCTGACTAATACCTGTGTCAGGGGACACTTGTCCAGTGTCAGGGTACACTTGTCCTGTGTCAGGGAACACTTGTCCTATGCCAGGGGACACTTGTCCTGTGTCAGAGGACACCTGTCCTGTGTCAGGGGGACACTTGTCCTGTGTCAGGGGACACTTGTCCTGTGTCAGGGGACACTTGTCCTGTGTCAGGGTAAACTTGTCCTGTGTCAGGGGGACACTTGTCCTGTGTCATGGGACACTTGTCCTGTGTCAGGGTAAACTTGTCCTGTGTCAGGGGGACACTTGTCCTGTGTCAAGGGACACTTGTCCTGTGTCAGGGGACACTTGTCCTGTGTCAGGGAACACTTGCTCTGTGTCAGGGGACACTTGTCCAGTGTCAGGGGACACTTGTCCAGTGTCAGGGGACACTTGTCCAGTGTCAGGGTACACTTGTCCAGTGTCAGGGGACACTTGTCCAGTGTCAGGGTACACTTGTCCAGTGTCAGTGTACACTTGTCCTGTGTCAGGGGACACTTGTCCAGTGTCAGGGTACACTTGTCCAGTGTCAGGGTACACTTGTCCTGTGTCAGGGGACACTTGTCCAGTGTCAGGGGACACTTGTCCTGTGTCAGGGTACATTTGTCCAGTGTCATGGTACACTTGTCCTGTGTCAGGGGGGACACTTGCTTGCCCTGTGTCAGGGGACACTTGTCCTGTGTCAGGGGACACTTGTCCTGTGTCAGGGGACATTTGTTCTGTATCAGGGGACAATTGTCCAGTGTCAGGGGACACTTGTCCTGTGTCAGGGTACATTTGTCCAGTGTCAGGGGACACTTGTCCAGTGTCAGGGGACACTTGTCCAGTGTCAGGGGACACTTGTCCAGTGTCAGGGGACACTTGTCCAGTGTCAGGGGACACTTGTCCAGTGTCAGGGTACACTTGTCCAGTGTCAGGGTACACTTGTCCAGTGTCAGGGTACACTTGTCCAGTGTCAGGGTACACTTGTCCAGTGTCAGGGGACACTTGTCTAGTGTCAGGGTACACTTGTCCAGTGTCAGGGGACACTTGTCCAGTGTCAGGGTACACTTGTCCAGTGTCAGGGGACACTTGTCCATTGTCAGGGGACACTTGTCCAGTGTCAGGGTACACTTGTCCAGTGTCAGGGTACACTTGTCCAGTGTCAGGGGACACTTGTCCAGTGTCAGGGGACACTTGTCCAGTGTCAGGGTACACTTGTCCAGTGTCAGGGTACACTTGTCCTGTGTCATGGGATACTTGTCCTGTGTCCTGACAAGAAAAACACTTTAACAAACAATAGACATACACTGAGAGATGTATGCCTCTCAGTATACATACACTGAGGTATTAAAGTATTCTTGCAAGGCGACACTAGAGACTAAAACCCCAGTCAATCAACTAACAACAATAAGACCGAAATGTCCAAAAATCTCAATGTTTTGTTTCCAGACTGAGTTTTTAATTACAATATGTGTGTGCTAATTCTTTATGACTATTTACAGCGCATCTCTGAGCAGTTTACAGCAATGTACAAGAGGAAAGCCTTCCTCCACTGGTATACAGGAGAAGGTATGGATGATATGGAATTTACCGAGGCTGAGTCCAACATGAACGACCTGGTCTCAGAGTACCAGCAGTACCAGGAGGCCACCGCTGATGAGTACGAGGAAGAGGAAGAGCATGAGGAGGAGGAACCAGAGTACAACTATTAAGAACAGATTATAAACGAAGACGGGAACTGCAAATATAGAGAGAGTACGACATCTGTAGACAAGGACAAGACTAGATGTAACACTGACATACACAAGAATCACTGTAGACAAGGATAAGTCTAAATGTAACACTGACATACACAAGAATCACTGTAGACAAGGACAAGACTAGATGTAACACTGACATACACAAGAATCACTGTAGACAAGGATAAGTCTAAATGTAACACTGACATACACAAGAATCACTGTAGACAAGGACTAGACTAGATGTAACACTGACATACACAAGAATCACTGTAGACAAGGACAAGTCTAAATGTAACACTGACATACACAAGAATCACTGTAGACAAGGACAAGTCTAAATGTAACACTGACATACACAAGAATCACTGTAGACAAGGACAAGTCTAAATGTAACACTGACATACACAAGAATCACTGTAGACAAGGACAAGTCTAAATGTAACACTGACATACACAAGAATCACTGTAGACAAGGACTAGACTAGATGTAACACTGACATACACAAGAATCACTGTAGACAAGGACAAGTCTAAATGTAACACTGACATACACAAGAATCACTGTAGACAAGGACAAGTCTAAATGTAACACTGACATACACAAGAATCACTGTAGACAAGGATAAGTCTAAATGTAACACTGACATACACAAGAATCACTGTAGACAAGGACAAGTCTAAATGTAACACTGACATACACAAGAATCACTGTAGACAAGGACTAGACTAGATGTAACACTGACATACACAAGAATCACTGTAGACAAGGACAAGACTAGATGTAACACTGACATACACAAGAATCACTGTAGACAAGGACAAGACTGGACAAAACACTGACACACACAAGAATCACTGTAGACAAGGACAAGACTGGACAAAACACTGACACACACAAGAATCACTGTAGACAAGGACAAGACTGGACAAAACACTGACACACACAAGAATCACTGTAGACAAGGACAAGACTGGACAAAACACTGACGCACACAAGAATCACTGTAGACAAGGACAAGACTGGACAAAACACTGACACACACAAGAATCACTGTAGACAAGGACAAGACTGGACAAAACACTGACACACACAAGAATCACTGTAGACAAGGACAAGACTGGACAAAACACTGACACACACAAGAATCACTGTAGACAAGGACAAGACTGGACAAAACACTGACACACACAAGAATCACTGTAGACAAGGACAAGACTGGACAAAACACTGACACCCACAAGAATCACTGTAGACAAGGACAAGACTGGACAAAACACTGACACCCACAAGAATCACTGTAGACAAGGACAAGACTGGACAAAACACTGACGCACACAAGAATCACTGTAGACAAGGACAAGACTGGACAAAATACTAACGTACACAAAGACACTTGACAATAACACAAAATAGGAGTAAAAGAACGCTAAACGAAATAACTAACAAATATGCAAGAACGCAGGTAAATAACAACACTAACAACCACTGATAAACAACCACTAGAAGAACAAACTAAAGAATACTTGTTTGTAGAGAGAAGTAAGGTGAGGTAGAAATGGATGTGAACAGTGACATGACTAGTGGGCAGTCATGGATGTGAACAGTGACATGACTACTGAACAGTTACAGATATAAACACACTCGGTGACATGACTAGTGAACAGTTATCGATATAAACACGCTCACTGACATGACTAGTGAACAGTTATCGATATAAACACGCTCACTGACATGACTAGTGAACAGTTATCGATATAAACACGCTCACTGACATGACTAGTGAACAGTTATCGATATAAACACGCTCACTGACATGACTAGTGAACAGTTATCGATATAAACACGCTCACTGACATGACTAGTGAACAGTTATCGATATAAACACGCTCACTGACATGACTAGTGAACAGTTATCGATATGAACACGCTCAGTGACATGACTAGTCAGCAACTATAGTTATGAGCACATTCAGTGACATGACTAGTGGGCAGTTATGGATATGAACACAGTGACATGACTAATCAGCGGTTATAGTTATGAACATGCTCAGTGACATGAATAGTCAGCAGTTATAGCTATGAACATGCTTAGTGAAATGACTAGTCAGCAGTTTTAGTTATGAACACATTCAGTGACATGACTAGTCAGCATTTATAGTTATGAACATGCTCATTGACATGACTATTCAGCAGTTACTGACATGAACCAGTTCAGTTATATAGATCAAAAACAATATCTTTCACAATTTCTTATTTTCTATTGTATGAATAATTACAAATAAGTGATCAGTAAATAACAAAACCACGAGGGAGGTTAGGTAGTAGCTCTAGGCCTTTCACATTGTCTCCAGCTCTTCGTCAGGAGCTTGCAATACAAAGAAAATGAAAACACATTAGGAAAATCCTAGAAATAATCTAGCACAAAGTCTCCAGGACCAGCATCAGCATCTAACTTCCTTGTGATGGTTCATTTCTGGGATCTTTCTCTCTTTTTTTTATTTTTTTCGTATTGCAAGCTCCTGATGAAGATGTAGAAGCAGCATGAAAGGCCTGGAGCTGCTGCCTAACCCCGCTTGTGGCTTTGTTTCTGTAGCTGTTTGTGTTTTGAAAATGAGTTTAGATTTTAAAGCTAATTGAAAATGTTTATATCTGCAGTTGCCTTAAAAAAATTAAAGAGGGTGGTATTATCTAGTAAACCAGAGAACGGATAGGGTTCAAACCATGTCCGTTCTGTGTTGCCTTATAGGAGTGTTAATTACAATTACAAGAATCATATCTAGCATAGATTTAGGCTTAAAAAACACATTAATGTCATTTATAACTCTACGGAAAAATAGTAAATTTAAAATATTGCTGGACTAAATGCAAGTAATATACTGATTTATAGTTTAGATATTAAGATTTACATAGTAATACTGTAATAAAAATTAATTGTACAGTTCTGTCTGAACCACAACACCGTAGTGACGGTAACTGTAACATTTTAATAAATTATACTAAGGAAATATATGTTTCATTTTCAACATTGATTTATCGTATTCTGACTGAAAATTTGAATGTAATGACCTTCAAGAACCAATTTCTTTTCATATAGTCTATTTTGAGAGGTTAGGTAAAGTTCGTCAGGAAAAAAGGACAAGTGTTTCCTGACGCGGGTCTTAATGATGACCCGCAGCTGGAGCTTCTGGTCATCTGACCGAGGTCTTCCACTGGAGGGTTAGCCACCCAAGATAACCCAAGGTAGAGTGGGTTAGCCACCCAGGATAACCCTGGGTAGGGAGGGTTAGTCACCCGGATAAACTGGGGTGGCTAACTGTTGTTGTACACAGTACAGTCAAAAAGTGCTACGGACAAGTGAAGTAGCAGCAGCAAGAGGCATTACTGAGCTTCCCCAGCACTCGGGCTTCGACCCAAAGCTGGGGCGTGGCTCCAATAGGATCCTGTAGTGCTTATTGCCTTTGCACCTCCTGACATCATCTGCTGCTGTGTAGCTGCCACACCCTTCGAGCCCAGTGTGGGCGGGGTCTGAGGCAGCCCAAGATGTCTAACTTCTCCCTCTGAGCCCTGTGGGGGCGAGGGTTCATGCTAGGCCTGGGGACAACTCTTCTCAGATGATGAGGAGGTACTTGTACCTCCTCCCATGGCAGACAGTGGTCTGAGAAACTCCCTTGACAGGGAGCCAAGGCTCGGGCCGGGCGATTATACCTGCAAATTTACAACAACAACAACACACTACAGTAAGGAATACAGTCTTAAGAAATCTTATACAACTAAAGAAATAAAAACAGAAAAACATTGGGTCGATGCAAAATGTGGTTACAGAATCAATTTATATTTCAGATATGATTAACAATGATGTGTCTGGTCATATGCTGTAAGGTTTATATGACTATCTCTGAAAACTTGCATGTTTCGACACTTAGATGTCACTGATACTTCCATACAAACAGTACTGCTAGAAATACTAATAACTTAGCGTTAGTCTAGCAGTAACAACAGTACTGCTAGGACTTTATTGACCTAAGAAAAGCTTTTGACACAGAAGACCACGGCATCCTACTCCACATACTTGACCATTATGGTACAAGAGGCCATGCACTTGCATATTTCAAATCTTATCTTACTAATAGGTATCAGTATGTCACCATTAAAGACACAACCTCAGCAACACAGCCACTTGATACTGCAGTATCACAGGGAAGTGTCCTTGGTCCCCTGCTCTTCCTCTTATACATCAATGATCTTCCCAACGTATCACAACACCTGAAACCCATTCTCTTTGCTGACAACACGAATTATGTCGTCTCCTACCCAAATCTTGCCTCCCTCAACACCATTGTTAACGAGGAGCTACTCAAAATATCTACTTAGATAACAGCCAATAAACTTACACTTAACACTGACAAAACCTTCTATATTATGTTTGGTAGCAGAGCAGGAGATGCACAACTTAACGTTACGATCGACAACACACTTATGGCCAGACATAATGAGGGCAAATTCCTAGGCCTGCACCTCGACAACAACCTGAATTTCAGCACCCATATCCAACACATAACAAAAAAGTATGCGAAACGGTTGGGATCCTCTCCAAGATACGATACTATGTGCTGCAATCTGCCCTTCTTACACTGTACCATTCACTCATTTATCCCTACCTCACCTATGCTATCTGTGCTTGGGGATCAACTGCAGCAACACATCTAAAGCCAATAATAACTCAACAAAAAGCCGCAGTAAAAATAATCCCTAAATCCCATCCCAAGCAACACACCCCCCACTCTTCATAGATCTAATCTTACTCCCTGTTCAGAACATCCACACTTACTACTGTGTAATCTACATATACAGGACCTTAAATTCCAATATTAACCCTGAACTAAAAAACTTTCTTGATAGTTGTGACAGGACCCACAGGCATAACACCAGACACAAACATCTCTATGACATTCCCCGTGTCCGACTAAGCCTTTACAAAAATTCAATGTACATAAAAGGGCCTAAACTCTGGAACACCCTTCCTGAAAACTCTAGAACTGCAGACACAACCATCACTTTCAAAACTACTGTTAGAAGACATCTATCTCCCTGATACACCCCGCTGTCAGCTAACTGCATGATAACCACCTGGTGGTTCACACTTACACTCACCCAGTTGACTATAAGCACAGAAATACGAATCTTAAAATAATGAATCCTAACTAGTCATAAGTTTGCCAGTGATACTCCAATATAGAAACTATGTATTGTAGGTTAGGTTAGGTAAGGTTCGTCAGGAAACAGGACAAATGTTTCCTGACGCGGGTCTTAGTCAGATAATGACCCGCCTTTGGAGCTTTTGGTCATCTGACCGAGGCCTTCCGCTGGCTTACCGGTCCACCCCTTTAAAAATTATGGTCATTTATAACCATTGTCTGTCTATATTATATATGTATTGTACCAAAACAAAAGCATTCACATTGCTAAATTTACAAACTGTAATGTAGTTACTTAGCCTTAATACCAACTTACTCCATAATCTGTAATAATTTAGAGTTATGAATTAATCTTAGTCTGCCTGAAATGCCTAGTCATGCTGGGTGTGATAGTGGCGCCCTCTGTAATTAGTATTTTATAACATGTAAACCACACAATATCCTAAAATATGTAAATCCCGCATTGTAATCTTTATAGAGAATAAACTTACTGTTATATAGAAAGTCACTTGTTATGCTGAGCATTTCCTGCTAATTAGGTAAATTTTGTCCCAGGATGCAACTCACACCAGTCAAGTAACTCCCAGATGCCTGTTTTACTGTTAGATGAACATGGACAGCAGGTGTCTAATGAAAACAAGTCTTAATGTTGCCACCCGTACCGGGCATCGACCCCGGACCTCATTTTTTACTGTGCTAGCAATCGAGCTTCGGGTGGAATAAGAGAAGTTTGAGGTAATCAGTCCCTCAGCCTTGAGTCGATGTGTTCAGTTCATTAATCTTGATAAAATTACAGCATATGTGCATAGAAGATGCTTATATACTGCAGACATATGAGGTGCAGCAGTGTTAGACGGATTTACCAGTGGAAACCCCTACTAGAGGAAGTATCTTCTGCCAATAGGTTAGTCAAGCTTTGAAAAATCCCGTCAGACACAGCATCATCTTGGGATCTAGATATTTATTTATTTATTATTAATTTGGACATGATACATAGATGTACAAAGAAATACAGTGGTTAAGTGTACCATAGCAAAAGCCCCTTGTATGCAGAGCATTATGGGCAGGCTTAAAATTAACTTAAGATTAACTAAGCAATGATACATTCAGTGGTAAACATTGTTGTAAACAGTTAACAATTAAGCACAAATGAGTATTACAAAGACAGGTCATATGGTCATTTACTGAGTTGCTGAGCATTCAGTAGAATGGAGTATTCTGTTAGGTAATGTAATTAAAAATAACAAAGTTTGATTGGGTCACAGGTTAAACATTTATGAGATACAATTATTCAGTATTTATTTAGTTGTGGGTAAGTGATTTTTGAGAAGAGACTTGAATTTATAAACAGGTGGTGTTTCTTTTATATTTACAGGTAATGAATTCCAGATTTTAGGGCCTTTTATGTGCATTGAGTTTTTACATATTGTGAGATAGACACGAGGAACATCAAAGAGTGATCTGTGTCTTGTGTTATGGTCAGGTGTTCTGTTGAGGTTGGTAAGATGTTTGATGGGAGTGTTTATGTCAGAGTTAAGTGTTCTATGTATGTAGTAGGTGCAATAATAAGTATGGATGTTTTGTATGGTGAGTAGGTTTAGAGTTTTGAATATTGGTGGAGTGTGCTGTCTGTAGTGGGAATTTGTTATCATTCTGACTGCAGCCTTTTGTTGGGTAATTAGTGGTCTGAGATGGTTAATTGTTGTTGAGCCCCATGCACAAATTCCATAGGTGAGATAAGGGTAAATGAGTGAGTGATATAGGGCCAGGAGGGCTGACTGTGGAACATAATACCGTATCTTCGATAGTATGCCTACGGTCTTGGAAAATTTCTTGGAAATTTGTTGAACGTGTGTTTGAAATTAGAGTCTATTATCAATGTGGATTCCTAAGAATTTTCCCTCTGTTAGCTTTGTGATAGGTGATCCGTTTATCATTATGTTAAGAGGTACATCTGTAGCTCTGTTACCAAACTGAATGAAGTAGGTTTTGTTAATGTTTAGTGTAAGTTTGTTAGTCCTCATCCAGGTAGATATTTTCTGTAATTCGGTATTTACAGTATTGGCTAGCATGACTGGACTCGGGTGAGAGAAGATGTATGTAGTGTCATCTGCAAATATTGTGGGTTTGAGTAGTTGCAATGCGTTTATGTAAACGAGAAAGAGAAGAGGGCCAAGGACGCTTCCCTGTGGGACACCAACTGTAATTGGTTGTGCGGAAGAGTTTGCTCCATTTGTGTACACATAAGTAGTCTGTAAGCCAATAATGTTAAGTTGGCCCATAATGCCTAGGCATAATAGAGGCTCTCTTTGCATTGCAACCCACTATTGTAAATATAAAATCTCAATGTACTGTTTGCAAAGACATAAAATAAATAAATAAATAAAATAAATAAATAAATATTGGCTTCTGTTGCTGAGGTAAGACTTGAGGTAGTTGAGGGAGTGCCCTCTTATACCATAGTGTGACAATTTTATGTGGAGCAAGTCATGGTCAACTGTATCAAAAGCTTTACGTAAATCAATGAAGATCCCCAGTGGGACTTCTTTTTTCTCGAGTGTATATTTGCTCTAGCATGTGTATAATAGCATCATTCGTACTTTTATTAGGCCTGAACCAAAACTAACAGGGGTTGAGTATGTTGTGGGAAATGAGGTAGGAATAGATTCGCTAATGAATTCATTTTTCGAAGATTTTAGAGAGAGGGTGTAAGTTGGATATTGGCCTATAGTTATTCAACTCTGTTTGGTCTCCTCCTTTACGTAACGGGGGTGACCCTTGCTATTTTGAGAACTGTGGGGAAGGTAGAGGATTCGATGGATTTGTTAAAGAGTGTTGCAATGATTGGTGACAGCACTTGTGAAGCTCTTTTGTATATGAAGGGTGGTAAGGTATTTAAATCTCCTGTCTTGTTCTTTAGTTTGTTGATAATAAGTGAGACTTCTGTTGGGTTAGTCGGCGCTAGGAACAGTGTGTTCGGGTAGTTGCCAGTGAGGTAGTCATTGGGTGGGGTATCTGAGCTTGGGATTTTATTGGCAAGGTTCATCTGGTTTTGTTAGTTCAATTTCGCTATTTCGTGATATCTTTTTTGTTCCTAGAATTTCAGATACGGTTTTCCAGGTCTTTTTTATATCACCTCGTAAGTTGGATAATCTGTTCTCATAATACAGTTTTTTAGCCCTTCTTATCAGGCTGGTTAGGATTGACGAGTAACATTTTGTTTGGTCTCTGGTTATGTGACCCATTCTGTACTGTTTTTTTCATATAGGTGCTTTGTATTTATGGATTTGAGACTGCTGGGTGTTAGCCAGGGACTGTTCAGTCTCTTAGCTGTCATCTGTTTAGTTTTTTTTAGGGCAGTGCTTGTTATAAAGGTATTGGGTCTTTTTTAGAAAATTATTAATACATTCGTCAATATCTGTATAGATTTCTAGCTCAGTGTGCCAGTCAATGTTTGTTACTGCTGTTGTGAAGTTATTAATGGCTGCCTCATTGTGAAGTCTGAAAGTGACTTTAGGAGTGTCTTGGGGTAATTTGCCTACCTGGAGTTTACCTGGAGAGAGTTCCGGGGGTCAACGCCCCCGCGGCCCGGTCTGTGACCAGGCCTCCTGGTGGATCAGAGCCTGATCAACCAGGCTGTTACTGCTGGCTGCACGCAATCCAACGTACGAGCCACAGCCCGGCTGGTCAGGTATCGACTTTAGGTGCTTGTCCAGTGCCAGCTTGAAGACTGCCAGGGGTCTATTGGTAATCCCCCTTATGTATGCTGGGAGGCAGTTGAACAGTCTCGGGCCCCTGACACTTATTGTATGGTCTCTTAACGTGCTAGTGACACCCCTGCTTTTCATTGGGGGGATGGTGCATCGTCTGCCGAGTCTTTCGTTGTGAGCGATTTTCGTGTGCAAGTTCGGTACTATATCTTGTCGTCCCCTGGGCCTATACGAACTCCAGTGATGGCCAAATTGCAAGTACTACTGCAACAACATGCAAGGAACCTATAGTGACATAAAAACTGACGGTGACGACAACGAAATGGACTAAATATGACAAAATAGGGACCGGCATTCAAGTACCAGACCTGCTGCCAAACGTGAACCAGACATGAGACGTTTTCCACTACAATGAAATAACTGACCTCCATATCAACTGCACCAGTGTTCAACGGGAAGACAACATGGCAGAAAACCCGATCAACAAAACTCCAAGGAAATGACAGGTCTGTAGGACTTTTTTCCTCAGTGCCAAACAAGGGAAAGAATTGAGCATTTAAACATGGCTGACCAGCATCCAAACACCAGCTACTGCCAGACGTACAACTAGCGAAGTGAAATTCTCATCTTTACTGACGTTCATCTGTTGACAGTAACATCATATCACCTGTACCACCATCATATCACCTGTACCAGAGCTAACGAGAGGGAAACACAGGAGACATCAACGGGAAGACAACATGGCAGAAAACCCGATCAACAAAACTCCAAGGAAATGACAGGTCTGTAGGACTTTTTTCCTCAGTGCCAAACAAGGGAAAGAATTGAGCATTTAAACATGGCTGACCAGGGGATTATTTGGTAGT
Source organism: Cherax quadricarinatus (assembly GCF_038502225.1). Taxonomy (NCBI): domain Eukaryota; kingdom Metazoa; phylum Arthropoda; class Malacostraca; order Decapoda; family Parastacidae; genus Cherax; species Cherax quadricarinatus. Next base: position 1,047,460 of record NC_091372.1, on the reverse strand, counting down.
ATGGTAGCATCCAAACACCAGCTACTGCCAGACGTACAACTAGCGAAGTGAAATTCTCATCTTTACTGACGTTCATCTGTTGACAGTAACATCATATCACCTGTACCACCATCATATCACCTGTACCAGAGCTAACGAAAGGGAAACACAGGAGACATCGTCAAATCAACAGTACAAAACTCCAAGGTTATAGGACGGTTATCCCTTAGTGACAGTCGTGGGAAAGAAGTGAATAGGTAAACAGTCAAGGTTAATGTTTTAGTAGCTGACCTATATTCAGCTGACCAGTGTACAGTGAGAGAATCATAGCAGAAAACGCCAAATATATCTATAAACTCAAGGAAAGTCAGGTTGTAGGTCAGTGTTTTAAAAATGGCTGAGTCAGCAGAACAGGTCAGGCAGTCAACAACACCACACAACCCCCGATAAATGGAATTGAAGGGGATTTGGAAGGATAAAACCATTGATTAAACCTTTCTGATCTACCAGAATGGAAATTAGTTAGAAGTTAATAGGTGAAGCCGGACTGTGAAGTGAGGCGGGAAGGGAAGTGTGTAATAAGGGGTTAACTGAAAGGGGATTGTGAAGTTAAGGGAAAAGTGAGCAGTGAAGAGGGTTTTGAAGAAGAAAATTTACTAGTAATTCAGTGGTGATTGCTAAAGCAGATACTAGGGTGTACTAGGTGACTGGAAAACAGAAATAAATATTATTGTATATGAGTTAAAGAGCGAAGAGTGAAAATGGCAGGCATTAGGGGGGTACAGGCTGCCATAATTATATTTATCTTTCTTCTTCAGTTCCATGAAGAAAGAAATCAGTCATGGGGGCTGGAAAAGGTGAATGGAGTAACAGCGCCCTGGACAGTAAAAGCCCAACAGTTGCCATCCTACCAGAAAAGTAAATGTCACTATCGCCGCATACCCAAACAAAAACAGTGGCACACAGCTCTTATTGTAGCGCTCTTAAGTGGTGATATCCAAATTAATCCAGGACCTCAAACTATTGTGCAGAGGCAAAACAGACAGATAAATGACGGCGATAATGACGGTCTAGTAGCTAGGAATGATAACCTTAACTCCATATGTAATGCATACATAGGTCAATGTGAGACAATACAGCCATTATTATCTCAAACACTACCAAACAGGTGCATACACTGTACTAAAGTATGCATGAAAAACAGAAAAGACACCTTATGTAAAATGTGTAAGGGGTGGGTGCATGATGGATGTATGTACAATTATAGTAATGGTGCCAGAACTCACTTTGTGTGTAACAAATGTACTTTGGCACAGTTACCCTTTAGCAATGATGACAATGATTTACCTAATTTTAATACAAATGATGATTATAATTGTTTTATGAAAACAGGCCTTCACTTTATTCATGTCAACGCAAGATCACTTCTTCCTAAATTGGCAGAGATTAGGATTCTAGCTAACAAAATTAGGGCAGCAGTTATAACCATCTCTGAATCCTGGTTGGATGATACGGTGACTGACGACGAGGTCAAAATAGAAGGTTACAATATAAAACGCTTAGATAGGAACAGAAAGGGTGGTGGAGTACGTGCCTACATTAGAAATGACTTAGCTTACAACCCAAGACCTGATTTAAATAACAATTAACTGGAGATTCTATGGTTTGAAGTGCTGCTTCCCAAGACCAAACCCATCTTAGTAGGAACTAGTTACTGCCCTCCCACCCAGGACCAGTTCTTAGAAGACTTTTCCAGAGTCTTGTCAGGACTTAAAAACAATTGCAAGACAATAGTACTGGGCGACTGCAATATCTGTTTTCAGCAGCAAAATAACGGGCTATGCAAAAGGTATAAGCAAATTCTAGGTTTAAATAGTTACACTCAACTAATTAATACACCAACCCGGATCACACAGTTCTCAGCCACCCTAATTGGCCACATACAGATTGACCTCATCGCTCTAGGGCCATGAGGTTGTACTGCGCACACGCTCCTGGTTGAGAGGCCTTCCTGCGCAGATTGATTTTCACAAGATGGCGCAGAATACAAGAAGGCGTGTCAACACTGTGTGCTTTGATTTAGTGTGGGGTGTAGTTACACCTCAGTCCGCACAGGTGATTCTACCTTTGATTATTCGCGACACATACGGCATTGCTGATCAAGATTTGTATGGAGTATCGCTCAACGGGGCTTACCAGATATTCGTTAAGCTACGATCGACGGCAGTGTATGAGCGCCTGGTGGAGCAGTATCAAGATGGCTGTGTGGACGTTAACTCGGCAATACGAGTTCGTCTAATTGATGTGTTGCGGCACTGCACTTGGGTATAGGTAGATACCGTGCCTTTCGAAGCTGACGAGGCAGATATACAAAACATTTTTGAATGTTACGGTACTGTGCATCTGGCAACAGCAGGTACCTGGGTGGATGAGGAGCACGCCGGCTTGCCAGAGGGTACGTTCAATCTGAAGATGACGCTAAGGCATTCCATCCCATCGTTTGTCATCCTGGAAGACTTCCGGACACAAGTGATGGTGTATTATGCAGGGCAACGCAAGACTTGCAGGCTATGTAGCGCTTATGACCATATGGCAGCCCAGTGTGGGAGGCAGCAGCAGCAACAGAATGCAAACAGAGGGACGGAGCGAGGGCCTGACCCGATGGCGGAGCCTGTCAGCGGGACACCTGTAAAGGGCCATAGTTCTTCTTGGAGTGAGGAGGTGGAGAGAGAGTTCCCGACGGTGGGGTTGAGCCCAACAATGCCTGTAGGCTCTATGGTCTCTGCTTTGGTGGAAGGGAAGACCAAGCTGAGTGGAGAGGAACGAGTGGAGGATGTGGCTTCAGAGCAGTTGACGGACAGGTTTTTGGAGACGACAAGAGCTGGGGATGATGTGCAGTCGGTGGATGGACCAGAGGAGAGTGATGACGAGAGGAGAGGCAGTCAGCTGACTGCGGGTGCCGCTTCTATAGGAGTGGTAACCGTGGTCGAGGTGGCGGCGGAGGTACATTGTGAAGCATCCCCCAACCAGAACATGGATGCAGAGAGTGTTCAGCGAAAGAGGGCGGCAACGCACTCCGATTCCGATGATGTCTTGACCCCAGCGCAGAGGCCGGGGAAGAAACCGTGGACAAATGTGGTGAATGGAGGCGCCACAGGTGTGTCCGGTCAGGTATTCGACCGGGGGGGGGGAATAGCACTCACAGTGGAGAGCGTGGTGGGAAGAGTAGGAAGGCTAGTAGTGCACCTATGAAAGAAGTTCCAGGGCAGCGTGTAAAACCCTTAAAGAAGGTTTCAGGTGTATGACTGTGAATGTAAATGGGATGTGTGCGAATGTGAAGCGTTTGTGGCTCCAGGGTTTTTTGAGGCGTTATGCCATAGATATTGTGTTTGTGCAGGAGCATAACTTTAAGGTTGGTCGGGATTTGAATGTGGCTGGATATCGTGTGTTTGTGGCATATTCGGAACGTTTGAAGGGTGGGGTTGGGATCCTGATTCGGGAGAGGAGCTCTTTTGTTGTAATTAGATGTGAGGGAGGGGAGGAGGGTAGGGTACTCCGGGTAGATGGATGGTGGAGGGGTGAGTGACTGGCAGTGGTTTGTGTGTATGCACTGGCGGAGCGTGATGTACGGGTGAAGAATGAATTTGTGCATGATGTTTTGGTTTATTATTTGAGATCTCTTCCCTCGGTAACAATTGTAGGCAGTGATTGGAATTGTATAGTACGTAGAAAGGATGTGGAGCCACGGGGGCCAGGGTGTTTTTAGGTTAGCCTAAGGGATCTTTTGCTAGGCATGGGGTTAAGGGATGTTATTGGAGGTGGGGACCTAATGGTTGAGCATACGTTTCATAGACAGGGATATGCGGCCAGGCTCGATAGGTTATATGTGACGAGAAGTGTGCGGGTGATGTGTGTGCATACGGTAGATGCTGTATACATGGATCATAGAGCTGTTTATACAGACTTGACTTGGGCCAGCTTACCTAAGAGGTATCCAGGGTATTGGAAGTTAAATGTGAGACTTCTTGGAGTGGAGGAGGCAGGGTTAGATTTTAGGACAATGTGGGAGAATTTGTGGGGAGAGGGTAGGGATGTGGGTGACTTGCTGGGGTGGTGGGATGGGGTAGCTAAGGAGAGGATCCAGCGGTTTTATGTGTGATGGGGAAAGTACCAGGGTTGGATGATGTATAGGTTGCAGCAGTATTTCGAGGGTAGGTTGCAAAGTTGTTATGAGAGGGGCATGCAAGCAGGGCAGTATCCCATGGAGGAAATCGAGTTGTTAAAAGGGAGGATTCGAGATTTGCAGAATGACAGATTTGATGCGGTGAGAGTGCAGGGTGGAATTGAAGAGGCGGTGTGGGGTGATCGCCCATCGGCCTGTGTGTTACAGAGACAGAGGCATCGCTGTATGGCTATGGAAATTGATAGGCTGGTGGTACATGAGGACTTAGGTGGATATAGGGCGGGACAGGAGTTAAGAACAACAGAGGCAATGACTGATTACTTGGATAGGTGGTTTGGCAGAAATTTACTGAGTGTAGGGGTGGATGTGGAGGCTTTCGGGAGGTTGGGGGAGAATGTATCTTGTGTGCTAAGTGGCAGTGATTGCATGGCGTTGGGGGGGGATATTGAAGAAGGGGAGGTGTGGAGGGCTTTGGAGGGGATGGCACGAGGTAAGGCACCAGGTTTGGATGGCTTGCCCTGCGAGTTTTATGTGAGCCATTGGAATGTGTTGAAGTCCTTAGTAGAACTAATGAATACGATGAAAAGGGAGGGGAGGATGGGCAGGTTGCAAGGAACTGCGGTTGTGGTTTTAGTGCCAAAAAGTAAGCAACAAGACATGGTGCGGGACTTTAGGATAATATCATTGCTGTGTGCTGATTATAAGATTTTTGCAAAAATTTTAGGAAATAGGATGAAGTGTGTGGTGGATAGAGTGGTTGCAAAAGGACAATATGGTGTGTCTGGGAGGACAATGTATGACGGGCATAGTATTATAAAGAATTTTGTGGAAGGGTCGGGAGGGGAGCGGGGGGGGTGTCTTAGCGTTAGATTGGCAGGCGGTGTATGATAGTGTAGAACATTAGGTGTTGTGGTACATATTAAGGAGGCAGGGTTTTGGGGAGGAGGTGGTGCATTGGGCAGAGGCATTGTATACAGGTGTGGGAGTGTGTGTACAAGTAAATGGGAAGTTGGGGGAGTGGGTGTCCATGGATCGGGGTATTAGGCAGGGTTGTCCCCTGTCTCAATTGTTGTTTGCCTGTTTAACAGACCCTTTCTATAGAAAGGTGGAAGCGTGTATGGAGGTGGATTGGGGAGTAGGAAGTGGAAAGCAGGGAATAATAGGGTACGTGGATGATGCGACAATACTCGTGTGAACGCTGAGGAGTTTATGTGCGGTTGGAGATGTTATTGATAATTTCGCGTGGGTTACCGGTTTTAGAGTTAATGTGGAAAAATCAAAATTACTGGTCTTAGGAGATTGGGTGGGAAGAGAGAGTTGGGGATGGAATGTACGTTGGAATATGGTGGACAGGATAAAAGTGTGTGGAATAGTGTATATGGGTAGTGGGAGAGAGGCGAGGATGATTAATTCTGGACTTGTTGTGGATCGAGTGGTGGGGTGATTGGATGGGTTGAGACCAACTCATTTGACAGTACATCAGCATGCGATTGTTGTGAATGTGTTGTTATACAGTAAAGTCTGGCACGTGGTAGCGGTATATCCGTTAGCAGATCCAGATGTTACGAGGCTGTTAAAGAGGGTTTTCCATTTTCTTTGGGGTTCTGGGTGTGAATGGTTGAGTAGGAGTGTGGTTACTTTACCGGTCAACAGAGGAGGATTGGGGTTGATTGATTTACGGTTAAGAGCAAAGTGTATTTATTTGAAGTGGGGGTTACGCCGTGTGCGGGGTCAAGCGGGGAGGGGCGTGAATGACTTACATGAAGAGGTGCGAATGTGGTGGGGAGGGTCGGAGATGAAGGTGTGTGAAGACGTGTTGCGGGCATTGCTGCATGTACGGGACCCTAATAAAGTTCGAGTGGGTGTTTTAGAGCATGTTGTAAGGGCGAAGGTAGTCTCAAAGGCTGAGAGTATCTACCCTATGTATGCGTGAAATTATATATGGGAGGATGCGCGTGCGCCCAAACGTGCGAGAGGTATTTTTCCATTTTCTCCATGGTATACTGTCGTCGGGAGCTGCACTTAAGGAAAGAGGGTTGATGGTGGAGGGCACGTGTCGGGTGTGCGGGGATGAGGAGATGGCGTTTCATGTAGTGTATTTTTGTGATAATTTGGGGAGTATCAGATAATGGATGGGTAAGGTTCTGAGGACAGTGGCGGGAGGTGGGATATCAGTATTGAGGGCGTTAAGTTTGGACGTGGGAGGCGTCGAGGCGCCTGTGCAACGTGCAATCACGTATATAAATGCGGATTTTGTTTTTGTATCCTGGGCAATGATAGGGAATGGGGATTGGAAGGTGCGCAAAAGGGTGTTGACGGCGACCATTTATAGAACTTTGTGTTGTAATCGGGAAATATATGGAAGTCGCTGGGACCTGGCTTTTTCAGCAGGGTACCGTAGTATGAGTATGAGAGCATTGTTAGCGTTGTGAAAGGGGGGGGGGTTGAAGTTCAGGGGATGGAACGAGCTCGTCTCCGGGGTTGGGTATGCACAAGGGCTGTGTTACTGTGTGTATCTGTGTAATGTGTGGTTGTGGTAAGTGTGGTTGTGTGAGAGGATGTGGTGGTGCAGTTATATACTGTGTTATAGATGTCTTATGTCAGAGTCTGCCGCCTTCTTTCTGTGTTGAAGTACTTGATTTACCTTTAGGCTTTGCCCTGGCAAACAGGGTTTTATGTGTTTGTACCGAGCATTTTATTGCTATATTATATAATGTGTATAGCCTGTACCTAGAGTTTACCTGGAGAGAGTTCCGGGGGTCAACGCCCCCGCGGCCCGGTCTGTGACCAGGCCTCCTGGTGGATCAGAGCCTGATCAACCAGGCTGTTGCTGCTGGCTGCACGCAAACCACAGTACGAGCCACAGCCCGGCTGGTCAGGAACCGACTTTAGGTGCTTGTCCAGTGCCAGCTTGAAGACTGCCAGGGGTCTGTTGGTAATCCCCCTTATGTGTGCTGGGAGGCAGTTGAACAGTCTCGGGCCCCTGACACTTATTGTATGGTCTCTTGACGTGCTAGTGACACCCCTGCTTTTCACTGGGGGGATGTTGCATCATCTGCCAAGTCTTTTGCTTTCGTAGTGAGTGATTTTCGTGTGCAAGTTCGGTACTAGTCCCTCTAGGATTTTCCAGGTGTATATAATCATGTATCTCTCCTGCCTGCATTCCAGGGAATACAGGTTTAGGAACCTCAAGCGCTCCCAGTAATTGAGGTGTTTTATCTCCATTATGTGCGCCGTGAAGGTTCTCTGTACATTTTCTAGGTCAGCAATTTCAACTGCCTTGAAAGGTGCTGTTAGTGTGCAGCAATATTCCAGCCTAGATAGAACAAGTGACCTGAAGAGTGTCATCAAGGGCTTGGCCTCCCTAGTTTTGAAGGTTCTCATTATCCATCCTGTCATTTTTCTAGCAGATGCGAATGATACTATGTTATGGTCCTTGAAGGCGAGATCCTCCGACATGGTCACTCCCAGGTCTTTGACGTTGGTGTTTCGCTCTATTTTGTGGCCAGAATTTGTTTTGTACTCTGATGAAGATTTAATTTCCTCGTGTTTATCATATCTGAGTAATTGAAATTTCTCATCGTTGAACTTCATATTGTTTTCTGCAGCCCACTGAAAGATTCGGTTGATGTCCGCCTGGAGCCTTGCAGTGTCTGCAATGGAAGACACTGTCATGCAGATTCGGGTGTCATCTGCAAAGGAAGACACGGTGCTGTGGCTGACATCCTTGTCTATGTCGGATATGAGGATGAGGAACAAGATGGGAGCGAGTACTGTGCCTTGTGAAACAGAGCTTTTCACCGTAGCTGCCTCGGACTTTGCTCTGTTGACGACTACTCTCTGTGTTCTGTTAGTGAGGAAATTATAGATCCATCGACCGACTTTTCCTGTTATTCCCTTAGCACGCATTTTGTGTGCTATTACGCCATGGTCATACTTGTCGAAGGCTTTTGCAAAGTCTGTAAATATTACATCTGCATTCTTTTTATCTTCTAGTGCATTTAGGACCTTGTCGTAGTGATCCAATAGTTGAGACAGACAGGAGCGACCTGTTCTAAACCCATGTTGCCCTGGGTTGTGTAACTGATGGGTTTCTAGATGGGTGGTGATCTTGCTTCTTAGGACCCTTTCAAAGATTTTTATGATATGGGATGTTAGTGCTATTGGTCTGTAGTTCTTTGCTGTTGCTTTACTGTCCCCTTTGTGGAGTGGGGCTATGTCTGTTGTTTTTAGTAACTGTGGGACGACCCCCGTGTCCATGCTCCCTCTCCATAGGATGGAAAAGGCTCGTGATAGGGGCTTCTTGCAGTTCTTGATGAACACAGAGTTCCATGAGTCTGGCCCTGGGGCAGAGTGCATGGGTGTTGTGATAGAAACACAGGCCTTATCTCTAGGCTTTATTGAACATAGAATCTTCATAGTACTTCTGCAACAACAAAATATAATGACTAGTACATCTAATAATAGCTTCTACAGGGATGGTGATGTCTTGCATATGTCAAGAGAAAAGTTATAACTACAGGCCACATATTTAAACTCACCATGTAATCTGCATTGCTGATAAATGGATAAAGTAGGAGAGAATCACACACCATGTGTTGGTGCCCATGACACACACCAAACTGTTGTTGTTGTTAAGGGCCCCTAGAGGTGGTGCAGTATTATCCTGCTGCTGCTCCCCACAGGACCAGTATCACTACAATCTCCCCCTTCTAAAATATCAGAGACAGTAATCTCCCAAACTGTTAGGTGGGCGACGTACACGTCCCGACCTTCGTAGCCCTTGAGCCTCTTCACCAGGTTCGATATTTTCCAGCGGGGTTTGATTAACTGCTGGAGCAGAATCCTCTATTTCCATAGGGGTAGTCTCAAGGGGCTTTCCAGGAGAAAACGAAGCATCTTTCACATCTATTGGTGTATCTTGAGATTCCACACTAATAGGGATTTCAACTGGGGCTAAATGTCTTGTAGATACTGTAGTCTCTTCACCATTTTGGTAGCGAATGTGGGCGTAATGTGGATTAGCTTGCAGGAGCTCTACCTCTTCCACTAAAGGATCCGTCTTGTTCATCCTACGGTGACTCTTCAGGAGAACGGGTCCAGGATGACATAACCAAGTGGGCACGGAGGCTCCCGTAGAGGAACGACGTGAATAGTTGAGGAGTCTTTCATGAGGGGTTGCATTAGTAGCTGTGCACAGCAGTGATCTAATAGAGTGAAGAGCATCAGGTAGGACAGTTTGCCAGTGTTGAACAGGTAGATTGCGCGACTTTAATGTCATTGTAACTGCCTTCCATATAGTACCATTGAACCGCTCCACTTGACCATTGCCTTGAGGGTTGTAGCTTGTTGTTCTGCTGCAGGCAATACCTTTGCTAGCCAAAAACTCCTGAAGTTCGTTACTCATGAACGAGGATCCCCTGTCTGAATGGATATAAGCTGGCATACCAAAAATAGAGAACAACTGTGAAAGACAACTAATAACAGTTGAAGCAGCCATATTTGCACAGGGGAATACAAAGGGAAACCTTGAATATTCATCTACTATGTTAAGGAAATACCTATTCTGTTTTGTGCTTGGTAGAGGTCCTTTGAAATCTATATTCAATCTTTCGAAAGGCTGGGTGGATTTTATGAGATGAGTCTTCTCTGGCTGATGAAAGTTTGGCTTGCACTCTGCACATACTCTGCATGCTCTGATCACTTGTCGCACATCTTCCACTGAGTAGGGCATGTTCTTTGATTTGACAAAATGGTACAGGCGTGTAACTCCTGGGTGACACAAAGCCTTGTGGAGAGCTGAGAGTGATTGCAAATCATGACATGCTGCTCCACAGTGGGACCTAGAGAATGCATCAGGTGAGATGTTCTCTTGACCCGGTCGGTACAGAATATCAAAGTCATAACACGATAGTTCCATCCTCCAGCGTAATATCTTGTCATTCTTTATCTTACTTTTGTGCCTCTTGTCGAACATATACATCACGGACCGTTGGTCAGTCCTTATGGTGAAATGTCTACCAGTTAAATAATGCCTCCAGTGGCGAACTGCTTCTATGATGGCCTGGGCTTCCTTTTCTACAGCAGCATAACATTTCTCTGATCCTTGAAAAGTTCTCGAAAAGAAGGCTACTGGTCGTCCTGCCTGAGATAAGACTGCAGCAATGGCAATGTCAGATGCATCCGTTTCCACTTCGAATGGTAGGGACTCATCAATGGCTTGAACTACTGAGTTTTCAATGTCCTGTTTGAGAGTATGGAAAGCGGCTTCTGCTTCCTTTGTCACAGGAAATGTGGTAGCACTCAATGGGCGGACTTTACTTGAATAGTTGTAGATCCATTGTGAGTAATAAGCAAAGAGACCAAGAGTTCTTCGGAGTGACTTTTTGTCTTGAGGCATTGGAAGTTCCCGTAGAGGTCGTAGTCGTTCAGGGTCTGGGAATATTGAACCTCCTTCCACTACATAACCAAGGATGCTAAGCCTTTTAGTTGAAAAAGTGCACTTTTCCTCATTGTAACTGATATTTTTCTTCTTGGCGGCTTCCAAAAACTTATCAAGGTTTGCATCATGTTCCTCCTGGGTCTTGCCACAAATGGTAACATTATCTAAATACGCGTAGGTTCCCATGAGTTGCTCTTCCTGAATGAGTGAATCCATAATTCGTTGGAAGCAGGCTACCCCATTGGTGACTCCAAAAGGGACTCTGGTAAACTGATACAGGCCATCACTAGCCTGAAACGCTGTGTATGGTTTATCTTCATTCCTTATAGGGACTTGATGATAGGCACTCTGCAGATCAATTGTGCTAAACACGTAGTACTGAGCAATTTTGTTCACTGTATCGTCAATTCGAGGTAGAGGGTACCCATCAAGAAGTGTAAATTTGTTGATTGTCTCAGAGTAATCGATAGCCAGTCTCCGTTTCCTATAACCATCTTTAACAACAACAACCTGTGCACGCCAAGGGGAATCACTCGGTTCTATAATACCCTCCTTCAGCAGCCTCTGAGTTTCTTTCTCAATGAACATCCGATCCTCATAAGAATAGCGGCGTGACTTAGCTGATATAGGATGGCAATCCGCGGTAAGATTTGCAAACAGCTTTGGTGGGTCTACCCTTAAAGTGCTAAGTCCACAGACAACAAGAGGAGGCAGTTCACCTCCATATGTTAAGGTGACACTACCATGCAGCTTCTGAAAGTCCTGACCAAGGATAACATCAGAGCACAGTTGTGGCAGAATAGCTAAATGTACATCTTGATAATCCTTTCCATTAACTCTGAGATTTACCTTACAAAACCCTAAGGTCTGAATAGAGAGAGATGTTGATGCCATGGAAACGGTACCTGATGAGTGATGTAGAGTCAAGGAGAGCCGTTTAACTAAGTCAAGGTTGATGAAACTCTCTGAGCTGCCACTATCAATAAGACCATCTACTTCTGTTCCTTTGATGAATACTTTCACAACTGCCTTTGACAGTGAATTTGGAGTAGCCGCAGAAGTCACTGTTGCTAGAGTCGCATGATCACTGGAATGTGTGGAGGCACTAGCTCTTGTTGATGCATTAGCACGACATACTTTAGCAAAGTGACCTTTCTTGTGGCATTTATGGCACATTGCTTCACGAGCAGGACACTTTGGACGTGGATGTCTTGAAAAACCACAAAAGAAACACACCGTACCTGCTGCTGCTGTCACTGAGGCAGGTTCCACAGTAACTTCATTGCAAGAGTCTTGGTCAGGAATTGCAGCACTTACCACTCGAGAAGGCTGAGTGGTACTGTATACTTCAGAATTCTTCTGGGCTGAATCTAGAGCTCTTGCCTGGTCAAAGGCAGCGGCTAAGTCGAGAGTTTTATTCTCCAATAAACGCTGCCTTATTATTGGTGATTGCAGGCCACTGATAAAAGCATCCCTGATGGACTCTTCACAATACTGAGCAGCTGTCACTGCTTGGAAGTGACAGTCCTTACCTAAAATTTTCAGTGCTTGAAAGTATTCCTCTAAGGACTCATCAATCTGCTGGCGGCGAGTTGCAAGGCGATAGCGTGCAAAGATTTCATTTGTAGGTTTAATATACTGAGACTTGAGGGTTTTGATAGCATCTTCGTAGGTATTACACTCAGAAATAGCCTCATATATCTTAGGTGACACAAAATTGATGAGCAGACTTAGTTTATCTAGATCTTCTTTAGGAAGGGCTCCCAAGAAGTTTTCGAAAGTCTTAAACCAGTGCTTCCATTCCTGAGCAGCCGTTGATAAGCTGGGGTCACAGTCTAGCCTCTCAGGTTTCAGTAAACGCTCCATGTTGTGATGTAGTCTAGCGCAGGATCACCACCAGGTAGCCCAGGATTCTATGTTCAATAAATTGTTGTGATAGAAACACAGGCCTTATCTCTAGGCTTTATTGAACATAGAATCTTCATAGTACTTCTGCAACAACAAAATATAATGACTAGTACATCTAATAATAGCTTCTACAGGGATGGTGATGTCTTGCATATGTCAAGAGAAAAGTTATAACTACAGGCCACATATTTAAACTCACCATGTAATCTGCATTGCTGATAAATGGATAAAGTAGGAGAGAATCACACACCATGTGTTGGTGCCCATGACACACACCAAACTGTTGTTGTTGTTAAGGGCCCCTAGAGGTGGTGCAGTATTATCCTGCTGCTGCTCCCCACAGGACCAGTATCACTACAATGGGTATGTCATTTATCGCCTGTTCGAAGTCATTTGACGTTAGGATAACATCGGACAGGCTTGTGTTAACCAAATTTTGTGGCTCTCTCATAAAAAAATCATTTTGATCTTCGACTCTGTCTGGTTAGCGGCTTGCTAAAAACTGAGTCATAATGGGACTTGAGTAGCTCACTCATTTCCTTGTTGTCATCTGTGTAGGACCCATCTTCTTTAAGTAGGGGCCCAATACTGGACGTTGTTCTCGACTTTGATTTGGCATAGAAGAAATACTTTGGGTTTCTTTCGATTTCATTTATGGCTTTTAGTTCTTCCCGCGATTCCTGACTCCTATAAGATTCCTTTAGCTTGAGTTCGATGTTTGCTATTTCTCTGACCAGTGTCTCCCTACGCATTTCAGATATATTGACCTCTTTTAGCCGCTCTGTTATTCTTTTCCGTCGCCTGTAAAGGGAGCGCCTGTCTCTTTCTATTTTACATCTACTCCTCCTTTTTCTTAGAGGAATAAGCCTTGTGCATACATCGAGTGCCACCGAGTTAATCTGTTCTAGGCATAAGTTGGGGTCTGTGTTGCTTAGTATATCTTCCCAGCTTATATCGGTTAGGACTTGGTTTACTTGGTCCCACTTTATGTTTTTGTTATTGAAGTTGAATTTGGTGAATGCTCCCTCGTGACTAGTCTCATTATGTCGGTCTGGGGCTCCACGCATACATGTCTGAACCTCAATTATGTTGTGATCTGAGTATATTGTTTTTGATATGGTGGCATTTCTTATCAGATCATCATTGTTAGTGAAGATGAGGTCTAGTGTATTCTCCATTCTAGTAGGCTCTATTATTTGCTGGTTTAAATTGAATTTTGTGCAGAGATTTAAAAGCTCGTGTGAGTGTGAGTTTTCATCAGAGCTGCCTCCTGGTGTTATTACTGCAACAATATTATTTGCTATATTCCTCCATTTTAGGTGCCTTAAGTTGAAATCCCCCAGGAGCAAGATGTTGGGGGCAGGAGCTGGAAGATTTTCCAGACAGTGGTCAATTTTTAACAGCTGTTCCTGGAATTGCTGGGATGTTGCATCTGGAGGCTTGTAGCCTACCACAATGACTAGGTTTTGCTTCTCGATCTTTACTGCTAAAACTTCCACTACATCATTTGAGGCATTTAGCAGTTCTGTGCAAACAAGTGACTCTGCAATGTACAGGCCAACCCCCCCTCCCTTTTGCCTGTTCACTCTGTCACATCTTTATAGGTTGTAACCTGGGATCCATATTTCGTTGTCCAAGTGATCCTTTATGTGGGTCTCAGTGAAAGCCGCGAACATTGCATTTGCCTCTGCAAGCACTCCACGGATGAAAGGTATTTTGTTGTTTGTTGCTGGCTTTAGACCCTGTATATTTGCAAAGAAGAATGTCATCGGACTGGTGGTATTGTTGGTACTGGGGGGGGGATTTTTTTCCGGCATTAGTATCTGTATCTGTTGGTTTGGAGTGGAGGCCATCGACTGTGGTTCCACTCCAGGAATGACTGGATTTGGTGTACGATTTCTGCCATTTCCTGCCAGTTTTTTTTTCCTTCCTGGCACTAAAAAACCTCTCCCTCTTGAGTGGCTGTGGCTACCCAGGTTTTCCCATGGCCTGGATGTTTTGTATCTTTTTGTACCCTTTAGATGGTGTGCCTGGCAATTTAAGTTATAGCACAGTCTTTCCTGTACTGAAGAGGTACACATTTCAGGGTGAAAAAGCTTACAGGAAGGGAGTTTGCATTTTCCTGTTGTCATATGGGCATGGCATTTTCTAGGGTGGTCATAGTTGCACGTCCCGTCTGTTTTTCCAGATTTCCCATGTCTGCAGATACCAAGTGCATAGTATGTGCACAGGCTTGGTTTCCGTTTGCCTTGGGTTTCTGTGACTGTATTCCCTGTTGGTGCATGTTTCCCTGTCTTATTCCTATCCTCCCTAGCACCAACAATGGAGCTCCCACCAGTTGTTTTTGGTAATATATCCTCACTATTGCTAGTGGAGTCCTCTTGTTTGCTATTTCCTGTGGTATTTCTAGTTTGCAATATTGGTTTTATCTTATCTTTGACTACACTTGTTTCCCCACTACGGCTCCTGTCCCCTATGAGGTCATTTATATGTATTCCTTCCTGTGTATAATTCCCGACTACCTGGATAAAATCTCCAGCTTCACCATTACTGTCTCCCAGGACAGCACCTCCAGCTTCACCATTACTGTCTCCCAGGACAGCACCTCCAGCTTCACCATTACTATCTCCCAGGACAGCACTATCAGCCCCACATTTACTGACTACCAGGACATCACCTCCAGCCTTACAGTTTCTGACTACATGGCCAGTATCAAGGGCAGTACCATTCAGCCCAGACTTTTCATGTTCCCGTCTGTTGTAGAAAGCTTCCAGGTTGTCTATGAAAGCAGCTTTGATGTTATCCTCTTTTAATACCCTTGTGATTTTAGTCCCAGATTTTCCTCATTTGGGCATACCCAAAAACACTTCCCTGTTTTAATACTGCTTGTAGCTAGTTCTTGGATATCTGCACAAGGGGCGTGACACCAATTTCCACAAAAATTACAATTTATCCATGTGGAAGCCCGTTTGTTTGACTGACTGCAGACTATACAGAGCTTCATAATGATTTGAATGGCTGATTTACTGTAATTCTACTAGCAACCTCGGAATGATTATGGCTTTTCTAGTTTTGTGACTGACTCGTAAGACTTGTGGTAAGGCGAGTATGTGTGACTGTAGGGAACTTATGTACTGGTGGGTTAGGTGAGTAAGAGTATGTATTTTGTTTTATCATGAGATTGTGATGTAGATCTTTTCATTTATTGATTATTTGTGTAGGTTGTGAGTAACCGATATATTTATATATTTATCGTAATGTTCTTCTTATTGTATTGTACATTGGCAATATGTCACAGTAATATTATGTAAATAGTGTATTCCTGAAGGGATTATGGATTTAATTATATCATTGAACCTGCTACAGGGGTCACCTACATGTTATGTCCTTGTTGTTGTTCTTGTGTAAATAGGATTAAGATTACCCATCTTTCTTAATGTTATGTTTTGTCACAAGCGATATTTTCTAGTATATTTGTGTAACCACTTTGTGTCTGTTAATATTGTGTTTGTTATTTGCTATTGTACGTTCTGAGGGATTGTGTTTCAAAATGTGTTTATATTAAATGTATATCAACCCTTGTTTAAGGGGCTTTTATGTTAAGCTATGTATTGTATTTTAAATAAAATATAAAAAAAAATTGACCACATACTTTGTAACCGCGTCATTACCACAGGTCTTAGTAATCATTTCATCATTTACTGCACTAGGAAAATCACTAGGGATAGGATAGGCCTACACAGGACAATAAAAATGAGGTCAACTAGAAACTACAGTAAAGAAACACTGGTAAATAGGCTACACAATTGTGACTGGACAGAGATAACAAGTTGCACGGACGTAAACGATGCCTGGGAAAAATTCAAAACAATGTTCACTACCATCCTTGATAATATTGCACCAGTTAAAGAGGTTAGGATTAAACGAAGAACTGAACCCTGGATGACTACTGAGATATTAGATAATATGAAATTCAGAGACCAGCTGCTAAAAAGATTTAAAGCAAACAGACAGGATATTGCAGCACTAAATGAATTCCAAAGGTAAGGAACAGAGTACAGAGACTTATAAAAGGAGCAGAGGCAAAGCACTATTGCTCAAAAATTGAAGAGTATAAGCATAACCCCAGAAAGCTCTGGCAACAACTAAAACAGTTGGGGTATAACCATAAACCAGTAGATAGGTCTAACATAGTACTCACTATCGATAACGAGGTATGCCACGAAACATCTAAGGTGGCAAATTGCTTTAATTCCTACTACACATCTGTTGCATCAACACTAGTAAGTAAACTACCAGCTGCATCAAATACCTTCAACACGGACTCTGATAAGTTTCAAACATACTATACCAATAAAGGGGTAACCCCAAACAGTTGTCAACTAGTAAGTGTATCTCATGACTTTATTCAAAAAGAGCTAAGCAGGTTAAACCCAACTAAGAGCACCGGTCCGGATAACATCCCGTCTAAGTTCCTAAAAGATGGTGCTTCTGAACTGTCAATCCCTATTGCTCACATAATAAATCTATCAATCACCACTAATACTGTACCGGAGGGGTTCAAGTAGGCCAGAGTTGCTCCTATCTTCAAGAAAAATAGTAGGTCTGATGTCAGCAACTATAGGCCTGTTAGTATACTCAGTATAATATCCAAAATTCTAGAGAGGGCGGTGTACTCTCAAGTAGTTAAGTACCTTAATGACAACAACATTCTCCATAGCTATCAATCAGGCTTTAGAAGATCTTACTCAACCGACACTTCCCTAATTAATCTGATGGATTACCTGAGAACTGAAATGTCAAAAGGAAACCTCATAGGTATGGTAACCTTAGACCTGCAAAAGGCCTTCGATACTGTCAACCACAATATATTATGTAAGAAACTTCAAGCTATCGGTATAGGTTCTGTAGACTGGTTTAAGTCCTACCTTAGCAACATGAAACAAATTGTCAAAATCAACAAAACGGAATCAGAACCCTTGCCGATAGCATCTGGAGTTCCCCAAGGTAGTTTTCTGGGTCCCTTATTATTCTTATGTTATGTCAATGACATGCCTATCAGTGTCAAGTGCAAACTCCTACTGTATGCAGATGACAGTGCCCTGTTAGTGTCAGGTAAAGACTCACAAGATATAACTAATGTTTTAACACAGGAACTGGAGTCCTGCAGCAAAGGTTAGTAGACAACAAACTATCCTTACACCTCGGGAAAACTGAAGCCATTCTCTTTGGCACGAAACATAAACCGAGAAGGGTAAATAATTTTAATGTCCAGTGTAATGGGGAGCCCATCACTTCAGTTTTCTCAGTAAAATATCTGGGAATCCTCTTTGACCCATGCATGTCAGGAGAATTGATAGGGAACAGTGTAGTAAAGAAAGCGAATGCCAGACTGAAGTTCCTGTATAGACAAGCACAGTGTCTACCTACTGAGGCTCGCAGGACCCTATGTCTAGCCCTTATACAATACCATATGGATTACGCTTGCTCTTCATGGTACTCTGCCTTGACAAAAAAAAACTGAAAGATGGACTGCAAATCACCCAGAACAAAATCGTAAGATTCATCCTGGGGCTGGGACCAAGAGAACATGTAGACCAGGATGAATTACAGCAGTTGGATATGCTGAATGTTGAAGACAGAGTAAAACAACTGAAGCTAAATCATGTTAATAAAATTGCTCACAAACAGTGTCCAGAATATCTTGCTGTCAATTTTGTCAAGGTTGGAAACCAAAGCAATCATAGTACTAGGGGGAGAGAGCACAACTTTGTAGTACCCACAGTCAGTGGCCAGACTTCAAACACCTTTTATTGTACAGCAATAAAGGACTGGAACAGACTGCCTGCACATGTCAAAGCCAGTCATAGCATGAACCAGTTCAAGAAGAGTGCCAAAAGGTGTCTGATGAATGTAGCTACAGAAAGGGAGGGGAATGATTTTCTATTTTTTAGCTAACATACGTGTAAATTTTACCTTATTCCTAGTAATGACCCTCGTATTGTAGATAGTCTTAATGACCCTCGTGTAGTAGATAGTCTTTTTAGTATGATAATAAGATGTTATCTTCATTATAAAATAATAAGAAAATATTATAACCTTTATATTATAATAATAAGGTAAAAGGACCCCAATGGAAATAAGTCACTGACTTTTTTGGGTTATCCCAGGTTCTCTACACATATGCTGCTATGTATGATAATTATA